>NC_087201.1:68674597-68682378 GCF_015104395.2 Macrobrachium nipponense
TTTACCTTTACTTCTGTATACCTGAAGATCTAAAAATGACAACATATTATCCTGTTCTGTCTCACAAGTAAAAGAAATATTAGGATGACGAGAATTAAAATATTCAAAAAATAAATCCACGTGCGAATGTTCCTTAAACACAAGGAAAGTGTCATCCACGCACTTACGATGATACAAGGATTTGAAAGCAACTGGGCATTCAGACATCCAAATCCTTTCACAATAACCCATGAAGCAATCTGCATATACAGGTTCAAGGGAATTTCCCATAGCAACTCCATCTATTTGATTATATAATTTACCATCAAAAGTAAAAATGCCATCAGTTGTAGCCAATTGTAATAATTTTCGCAAATCTACTTTACTAAGTCCAAAAGTTGTATGTGGTTTTCACATATATCATTAAGAATAATGTCAGTTGTTTCTTTTAATGGGATGTTTGTGAAAAGAGAGATTACATCAAAACTAGCCATTACAACATCTTGGTTAAAATCGAAAGAACACAGTTCTTTGACAAACTTGGAAGAGTTTGGGACATTAAACTCACTAAAAGTTAGAGGTTTTAAAACTAGAACCAGAAACTTTGACAGATAATAGCTAAAAGTGCTAATTGAGGATATAATGGGTCTCAATGGGTTTCCTATTTTATGAACCTTAGGTAGACCATACATATCCAACCGGGCTTTGACCCTTACCTTACCTTACCTTACAGACCTTACATCTTGTTCGGGTTGCAGGTCCCTCAGTGTGAGGCACCTCTAATGTCTACCAGAGAGTTGCTAGTACATCTTCCGGTATATTTTGCATCTTCCAATCTTGGATGGTCTGGGTATGCAGTTTAGATATTTGTCGAGCTTATTCTTAAACACATCTACGCTCACTCCTATAATATTCCTCAGATGAGCTGGCAACGCATTGAATAGACGCTGCATTATCGATGCTGGTGCTAGTGGATTAATGTCCTGTGTGCTTTCCTTATTTTTCCTGGTATAGTTTTTGGGCACTATTATCTACCTCTGCTTGCTCTTTCTGATATTTTTAGTTCCATGATATTTTCTGCTATTCCTTCTATCTGTTTCCATGCCTGAATTATCATGTAGCGTTCTCTTCTCCTTTCTAGACTATATAATTTTAAGAATTGTAGTCTTTCCCAGTAGTCTAGGTCCTTAACTTCTTCCATTCTAGCTGTAAAGGACCTTTGTACACTCTCTATTTGTGCAATATCCTTTTGATAGTGTGGGTACCATATCATATTGCAATATTCAAGTGGACTACGAACATATGTTTTATAAAGCATAATCATGTGTTCAGCTTTTCTTGTTTTGAAGTGCCGTAACAACATTCCCATTTTGCTTTACATTTTGCCAACAGAGTTGCTATTTGATCATTGATAACATGTTCCTATTCATCATCACACCAAAGGTCTTTAACTGCTTCCTTATTTGTGATGGTCTCATTATTAGGTCCCTTATATGCATATAGCTTTCTTTCTCTGTCTCCATAATTTATTGATTCAAATTTATCAGAGTTAAATACCATCCTATTTACCTCTGCCCAATCATATACTTTGTTAAGGTCTCTTTGTAGAGCGTTCCTATCTTCATCACAAGTAATTTCTCTACTTATTCTTGTGTCATCTGCGAAACTACTCACTACCGAATCCTTTCACATTATTGTCTATGTCTTCAATCATAATAACAAACAGTATTGCAGCTAACACCCGTACCTTGCGCACACCGGATATTACCTTGACTTCATCCGATTTCTCGTCGTTTGCAATAACTATCTGTTTTCTGTTGTGTAAAAATTCTTTTAACCATCTTCCTACTTTATCCACGATATTGTGTTTTCTAATTTTCTTCGCTAATATATTTGGTCTACTTTATCAAAAGCTTTTGCAAAGTCTAAATAAACCACATCTGTTTCATTTCCGCTTTTCATATTTTTGAATATGTTCTCACGGTGGACTAACAGTTGGGTTTGTGTACTTTTTCCGGGTACGAAACCATGTTTGTCCTTTATTTAAACAAATTATTTTTTATAAATGTTTCATAATATTTTTCTTCATTACCCTTTCATACACTTTATAATATGTGATGTTTAGACTCACAGGCCTATAATTACTTGCCTCTAGTCTTGATCCACTTTTGAAAGTAGGGTATATATGCTAATTTGTGCTCATCATAAATCTTGCCTGTATCTACACTTTGTCTTAATAATATTGCAAGTGGCTTTGCGATAGAATGAACTACTTTCTTTAACAAAATAGCAGGAATTCCATCCGGCCCTGCAGCAAGCTCCATTTTTAATTTCATTAATGCCTGCAATATGCTTCATTAATATCTATGTCAGCTAAATATTCACTATTTTCATCCCTTACTTTCTATATCATTATCTTCATTATCTATTCTAGGGGTGAATTCTCTCTTATATCGTTCTGCCAGTATGTTGCAAATTTCCTTTTTGTTTTTTTCATTCGTTAATCTCCTTCAATTCTCGAGAGGGCCTATTTCTATTCTTCTTTTATTCATCTTCTTCGCATATGAGTATAATAGCTTGGGGTTGTTTTGCTTGATATTTAATAGGGTTTTTTCTTCCAAGTCCCGTTTTTCATTTTCTTTGATTGTATAATCTTTTGTTCTGCATTTTCTATCTTACTTTTTAGTTCTATAACTTTCCATGCATTTTTTCTTTTGCAAGACCTTTTTTTCCACTTTCTGATTTTCTGGAACAAGATCCTTCTGTCTCTTGGTATGCATGAATGATGTTTACTTTTCTTCTTCGGTATATATTTTTCCACTATTTTCTCCAATATTTTATATAATATCTCCGTATTTACCCTTATGTCATCACTTACGAAATGTTATCCCAATCTTGTTTAATTCTTCCATTAATTTCTGACCATTTATATTTTTACTGTAGAAGTTGTATTTTCCATATCCTTCCCACTTTTTCATTTCTTGCTTATCTCTATTTCACTTGCTTTGGAATGAACTGTTAATTCTATGACATTATGGTCTGAAAGATTCGCATTATAAACTATATTTCTTTAACATAATTCATCTCGTTCACAAATACTAGGTCTAAAGTATTTTCCTTTCTTGTTGGCAGGTGATTTATTTGTTGAATGTTGTATTCTAGTAGCATATCTAATAGCTTTTCAAATTGCCTCTTATCTTCTGCACTACTATTACTTTCTTTTTATATGTATAAGTACAACCACAATCTCCTATTCGTTCTTTCCATTCTACGAAAGGAAAGTTGAAGTCACCAGATAGGAAGAATAGTCCAGTCCTTGTGATTTCTACATATATCATCCAATTTTTCAATTATTAAGTCAAACTCTTTAGTATTAGGAGGTCTATATATACTATGTTCATCAATTTTTCAGATTCAAATTCTACCGCTATTAGTTCACATGACACTATATTTCTCATATATTTTTCCTTGTTTTTGTCTTTCCCATATATTTGCGGTTCCCCCTTGATTCCTATTTTTTCTATCTGATCTATAAGTTTGGAACCCTTTTTATTTGATCATCATTCCCAGTCTCCTGGGAATACCAGGTTTCACTTATATTCATTATATCTATTTTCTTTTCATTTTGGGTTAGTTCTTCTAAGTACTCTATTTTTCTTTTTGAGTTACTCGTAAACTAAAACAAACCTGCGCATTCATCACTATGATGGTTTGCATGTTTTCTCCTTTATTTTAATACTGGTAGTAATAAGGATTTTCCCATGTCTCTTTCCTGTGGTATGTTGTTCTTTTTTTCATTTCCAGAATTCTGACATTAAAAAATCCACTTTTCCATAATATTTGATCTTCCTTCATCACCTAATTATTCATTTTGTGTCTGAATCTGCAATTTTACTCCGTTTCTGCAATATCCTCTTGCATAATAAATACAGTTATTATCTCTTGAGTAGAATTCGGAGCTGATGCTTTGAAATTTTTTGCTGACACCTCTGCATATCTCATTGGTGGTTTGCTTTTCTCTCTTACCTGATATTCTTGATTTCTCTCTTTATTTGTTTCTTTCTTATTTTGGATTTTATTACTTGGTTGGTTATTTATTTGATTATGATTTCATGGCTACAGGGTGCATATTTTGCATTTTTTGTCGAACTTACATCTTTTCCTTCTTTTAGGTTTTTACATATTTTTGGATGCAGATCTCTGCAATCATCCCCCATATCCATCTAAGTATGCACATTTACCATATATTTCATAGTTTTGACATATCTTAGGATGTTTGTAGTAACATCTTTCTCCAAATCTGCAATTCCCTCTTTTCAAAAGGTTGCAGATTTTGTCTTTCTTGTCTATTTTTTCCTCTTTCCCGTCATTGTATAGATCTGGGTAGAGCCTCTTCGGGAGTTTGCTTTCTGTTGTCATATCGTAATTTATTTCTTCGTAGGTATGCTGCTTTATTGCCTCATATGTAGTATCAATGAGTATCTCTGCATCCATACTTTTATCTTGTTTCTTTTTGTTTTTTTCCTTATTTTTTTTCTGTCATTTCATTTTTGTTTACTTCTCTTCCGTTTTCCTCTTCTTCTTTTTCTTCTTCTTCTTCCTCTTCCTCTTCTTCTTCATCCTCAACTATTTGTACATTCATTCTTGATTTAATAACATTGTCTATCCATGATAGACATGTTGAACAAAAAATTCTTGTATCTTTTCTCAAATCTTGTATTACCTCAGCACACTGTGGATGGGTCGGAATGTTGCATGCAGCACATTTTCTGATTAGTTTTTTGTGGGATTGACTATGCTATACCAAACCTTACACAGTTTGCATGCTTTTGGCATTCTTTTTCCTAATGCATCAATTAGGATATTCACAAGATTCACCTTATTCATTTTCTTTGTCGGAATATGTGTTTATGTATATTTTCTTTATGAGTCTCTTGACCACTTGGATTTTATTTGGAACTTCTTCAATTATTTTCAAGATGTTTTCATTAGATTTGTTCCAGTTTGAAGGATTATATCCTTCTAATATATCTATGAATGCTTTTGTATCTCTTTTTGGTTAGGACTGTTGCTGATTTCATAGATGAAATGCCAGTTCCCTTCCTGCTACCTCATCGTATTGCGAATCTGCTAGACACGCCAAATTACGCCACCTCCTTCCCGCAGTTGGAACTTACTGCCATCTTGTTTCTGATTTATAGTATTACACTTGATAAACTAACTTAGAAGACGCTTTATCCTACTATTTTCACACTAATCTTATCACCGATAGTTCACGAACACTTCTAGATATTTCTCAAATTCTAGTCGTATGTTAAACTTGTGATATCGTTTGATTATCTGACTTCACGCGGGTACGATCACCAAGCAAGATGGCTACTTACGAAAAAAATAATTACTATATGTAACTTCTCCAATCTTATCTCTCACTTCTTAACAACCATTTAATTTGTCTTCTAATTTCAAAATGTGACTCGCATTCCTACGTTTAACATCCTAAATTTTGTGTGGGTGTGATATATATATATAGTATATATATATATATATATATATATATATATATATATATTATATATATATATATATATATAATTATATATATATAATATATATATATATATATATATATATATATATATATATATATATAGATATATATATAATATTATATATATTATATATATATATATATTAATTATTACGTGCGTGACTGCCATCATGTATATATATATATATATATATATATATTATATCATATATATATATATATATATATATATATATATATATATATACTGTTATTACGTGCGTTGCTGCGTGAGATTCGACCTTTAATTTAAAATTAACTGACATCTGACAAGACTGTGTGCCACTCATGCAACAATAGAGAACTGGAGAAAAAATTAATAAAAATGGTGGATTTAAGGGAAATGCAAAGTTACATTTAACTAAGATTATTATTATGACTCAGAAGAATTTTACATCGGAGCTGAAGGCACTAGCTCCATGGCACTGAGGTTACGTTAATTAAAAAATCAATAAGTGCCACTATGAAAACCCCAGAAAATGGAAAACTCTTTCATGAAGACCCCGGAATGTAAAGGAATAAAATTTTTGTTCAATTATCACCAATCATGAAATAATAGTTAACAGCTGCTCTTCATTCTTTCACCCTGGAGTGCGTGAGATGTGGTACACAACTTGCGTTTTCCTAATTCTGCAAATTAAGGAAGCACTGTAATTCTATATCTAATTGCAATTAATGTAATTGGGAGTTGTGAAAAGCAGAGAATGTTAGTAACTTAACACTGTCATGAGAATAGTAAATATATGAACACTTCTGGATGCAAGTCACAAATATTTTTCACTTCACTTATTTTCTGAAGCAGAGGCAATGGGGAATTTAGTTATATATTATAAGGGCAGAAGGAAGAAAAAGAATTGTGTGTCGAACAGACTTTAAAACCGAATTGTACCTTGTTCTTTGACAATCAGAGTCTTGAAGTAGAGAGCCGGGCACGGGTTAATGAACTTAGGGGAAGAGAGAAATCTCGACCCCAGGCAGTAAAGGGAGGGTGTGAGTGACCGGGAAAATTTCCCCGCCGTGAACAGGACAGAGTCTGCTAGGTGAATGTCTGTAAGACTCCCTTCTCCAGCCGTCTTATTTTTCCTTGTCCTTTGTCTGTCACATCTGGACGCCGGCCTTCTCGGGGTGTTGACGGTTTCGCCTGGAAATTGAAATTTGAAGGACAGCACTATAGAGCGGCAGCCCAGACCGTTGAGATACAACGAACGAGATACCGACTGTAACCCCTACCGGTATTTAGGAGTAGACTTGTAAACTGTGAAACTGACCGTCTGCCGAAAATATATGGGTGGCTTACTTAACAAGCACCACTAATTGCTCGTTAGATTTTGGGTCTAGATCCAATATATGAGATACCAGATGAAACTAATATATAATATATCTGCAGACTCTACTGATTATAGAATGACCAGTGACAGACATTTTGGAGGGGGGGTTCCCCCTGACAGACACACTGAAAAGGGGGGGTTAATTGGATCTAGATCCAACTTAGGAGATACCGAGTAAAACTTACACTACAATAGCACTGCACATCCTAGAATACTGTGGTGTAATGACAGACGTTTTAGTGGGTGGTTACACCCTGACAGATGCCCCACAACGAGTGGGAGGGGAGGCAGGATCTGCATCCAACATTGGAGATACCAAAGTAAAAATTTGTACTACAATTGCACTGCACATCCTAGAATGCTGTGATGGTAATGCCAGACATTTTAGGGTGGTGTAAGTAGCCGGTGGTTACCAGTGGGTGTACTGACCCCCGACACCCCACAACGAGTGGGAGGAGAGGGGGAGACGGATTTGCATCTAACCTAGAGATACCAAAAAAAGTTGTACTACATAGTTCTGCACTCCTAGAGTACTGTGGTGTAATACCAGACTTTTAGTGGTATTACCCCCGAGACACCCCACAAAGTGGGGGGGGAGGGAAGGGGGAAGGGAGGGGGAGACAGGATCTCCATCCAACATCATAGTATCAAGAAAAATTTGTACTACAATAGCACTGCACTTCCTAGAGTACTGCAGTGGTAATGACAGATAATTTGCGGGTAGTTTAAACCCCCTGACAGGCACCCACAACGAGTGGGGTGGGAGGGGAGGGGGTGAGCCAGGAACTGCATCCAACATTGGAGATACCAAGTAAAATTTGTACTACAATAGCACTGCACATCTCAGAGTACTGTGGTGTAATGACAGATATTTTAGTGGGTGGTTT
>NC_087201.1:68682878-68685378 GCF_015104395.2 Macrobrachium nipponense
GCATTGTATCTCAAATCACCATGCACCCCAAATGGATGACCACAGGAATAACATCCTTAGTACAAAAGACAAGAGTAAGGGAAATATAGCCAGTAACTACAGGCCTATCACCTGCCTACCAATAATGTGGAAGTTACTAACAGGTATCATCAGTGAAAGGCTATACAGCTACCTAGAGGAGACAAACACCATCCCCCACCAACAGAAAGGCTGCAGAAGGAAGTGTAGGGGCACAAAAGACCAGCTCCTGATAGACAAAATGGTAATGAAGAACAGTAAGAGAGGGAAAACCAACCTAAGCATGGCATGGATAGACTATAAGAAAGTCTTCGACATGATACCACACACATGGCTAATAGAATGCCTGAAAAAAAATATATGGGGCAGAGGAAAACACCATCAGCTTCCTCAAAAATACAATGCGCAACTGGAATACAATACTTACGAGCTCTGGAATAAGACTAGCAGAGGTTAATATCAGGAGAGGGATCTTCCAGGGCGACTCACTGTCCCCACATACTCTTCGTAGTAGCCATGATTCCCATGACAAAAGTACTACAGAAGATGGATGCCGGGTACCAACTCAGAAAAGAGGCAACAAAATCAACCATCTGATGTTCATGGACGACATCAAGCTGTATGGTAAGAGCATCCAGGAAAAAAGTTACCCTAATCCAGACTGTAATGGATTGTATCTGGGGACATCAGGATGGAGTTTGGAATAGAAAAATGCGCCTTAGTCAACATACAAAAAGGCAAAGTAACGAGAACTGAAGGAATAAAGCTACCAGATGGAGCAACATCAAACACATAGATGAGACAGGATACAAATGCCTGGGAATAATGGAAGGAGGTGGGACGGGGATAAAAACACCAGGAGATGAAGGACACGATCAGGAAAGAATATATGCAGAGACTCAAGGCGATACTCAAGTCAAAACTCAACGGCGGAAATATGATAAAACAGCCCAAACACATGGGCAGTGCCAGTAATCAGATACAGCACAGGAATAGTGGAATGGACGAAGGCAGAACTCCGCAGCATAGATCAGAAAACCAGGAAAACATATGACAATACAAAAAGCACTACACCCAAGAGCAAATACGGACAGACTATACATAACACGAAAATAAGGAGGGAGAGGACTACTAAGTATAGAGGACTGCGTCAACATCGAGAACAGAGCACTGGGGCAATATCTGAAAACCAGACGAGTGGCTAAAGAGTACATGGGAAGAAGGACTAATAAAAGTAGACGAAGACTCAGAAATATACAGAGACAGGAGAATGACAGACAGGAACAGAGGACTGGCACAACAAACCAATGTACGGACAATACATGAGACAGACTAAAGAACTAGCCAGCGATGACACATGGCAATGGCTACAGAGGGGAGAGCTAAAGAAGGAAACTGAAGGAATGATAAAAGCGGCACAAGATCAGGCCTAAGAACCAGATATGTTCAAGGAACGATAGACGGAAATAACATCTCTCCCATATGTAGGAAGTGCAATACGAAAAATGAAACCATAAACCACATAGCAGGCGAATGCCCGGCACTTGCACAGAACCAGTACAAAAAAGAGGCATGATTCAGTGGCAAAAGCCCTCCACTGGAGCCTGTGCAAGAAACATCAGCTATCTTGCAGTAATAAGTGGTACGAGCACCAACCTGAGGAGTAATAGAAAACGATCAGGCAAAGATCCTCTGGGACTATGGTATCAGAATGGATAGGGTAATACGTGCAAACAGACCAGACGTGACGTTGATTGACAAAGTCAAGAAGAAAGTATCACTCATTGATGTCGCAATACCATGGGACACCAGAGTTGAAGAGAAAGGAGGGACAAAAAAATGGATAAGTATCAAGATCTGAAAACAGAAATAAGAAGGATATGGGATATGCCAGTGGAAATCGTACCCATAATCATAGGAGCACTAGGCACGATCCCTAGATCCCTGAAAAGGAATCTAGAAAAACTAGAGGCTGAAGTAGCTTCAGGACTCATGCAGAAGAGTGATCCTAGAAATGGAACACATAGTAAGAAAAGTGATGGACTCCTAAGGAGGCAGGATGCAACCCTGAACCCCACACTATAACCACCACCCAGTCGAATGGAGGACTGTGATAGAGCAAAAAAAAAAAAAAAAAAAAAAATAATAATAATAATCGAGAACAGAGCACTGGGGCAATATCTGGAAAACCAGTGAAGACGAGTGGCTCAAGAGTGCATGGGAAGAAGGACTGGTAAAAGTAGACTAAGACCCAGAAATATACAGAGACAGGAGAATGACAAACAGAACAGAGGAATGGCGCAACAAACCAATGCACGGACAATACATGAGACAGACTAAAGAACTGGCCAGCGATGACACATGGCAATGGCTACAGAGGGGAGAGCTCAAGAAGGAAACTGAAGGAATGATAACAGCGGGACAAGATCAGGCCTTAAGAACTAGATATATCCAAAGAACGATAGATGGAAATAACATCTCT
>NC_087201.1:68690378-68692878 GCF_015104395.2 Macrobrachium nipponense
AGAGTGCCAGTCGCATACCTGTTTTGCTTATGTACTGTTGAGGATGCTGACTTTTGAAGGCGGTTAAGCACTTTGCTAAGTGCAACCTAGAAGCCTTGAGTGTCTGAAGACACTGTTTCATTCCATTGGAACTGCCTCACATCCGTCGGTGTGCCGCCTGCGTACGCACTATGGAGAGTGACATCATGTTCTGGGCAACTCATCTCTATCTTGAAAGACCCCATACCTTACGAGTTTCACCGCCGCTGACACTCCTACCCACTCGACCAAGCAAACCTGGATTCCGACTGTCACCTGAAGTGCCAGCGAGTGCCTCATACAGTCATACGTACTCTGGTAGTAGCACACGTTTCAGTGCCACCCTGCATGTCTGTTCAACAGCAGAAAGCAAAGCTTCACCCCTACGAGCGCCACCACCGCTGACACTCTCTCTCTCCCTCCCCCTTACCTTTACAAGTGTCACCTTCACTGACACACCCCTCTTGCCCGCACTCCTTTGAGTGTCACTTCAGCTTTTGTCATTTGTTTGAGTACCAGAGGGACTCTAGTTTAAACATATCGCACTGGAAGTGCAGTCATCTGTTTGACAACAGATAAGAGACAAATCTCAATCAGAGCTCTATTGCCATCCATCAGCGATTAACGAGTATTGTTTTGTAGTGTCATTTCCCTTCATTTTCCTCCCTCCATTGCCGTAGCCACATCGGAAGAGGACATCGTCATTATGGCGAAGGTAATGTACCGGAATAAGGGTTCTTTTACTCGGTCATGATCCCATTATTTCTCTGCCTGATTTATTTCAATTTCCATTGTGCGAATACCCACTGCGAATTTGGTCTGAATATTGAGTGTTTAACTTAATTGTGTATTGACTGGGTGTAGAACCGAGTTGTCTCGGCATCTTCTATGTAATCTCTCGGCTCCCTTTGCTGCCGTTAGTGTTTCTTGCAAGTAACCGTCTTGCATTTGTTGCAGATCGGCCGTGGCTGTGGAACCAACACTTCAGCTCTATCACATATGCAGTGGCCTTATACCCCTTTGCAATGTTCCTTCTGTGAAGACATAATTGACGTAGAAATTTTTATTGTGTATGATTCAGTTTTTTAGCAGAACTCTGTTATTCCATGCCCAGTAATTCCATTTCTTCTTACCTGTTTGTTTTATGTAAATATAATTAATCAAGTGAACCCTCTGTCTTTATGTAGTCTTTACCTCATTTGAAGAAAACCCAAAGCCACTAATTTTCCCTTGACTGATGTTTCTATAGATCTGCTTTAGATAATCTTACAATCAGGTTTAACTAAAATAAGGTAGTTTCTGGGTAATTTTAGCGAACTCCTTATGATCATCCATTGCGTCCAGAATTCTAGAGTAATTCCAAAGCAATTTATATATATATGTATATATATATAAGATATATATATATATATACATATATATATATATATATATATATGTATATAGGATGTATGTATATATATATATATATATATGTATATATATATATTATTATATATGATATATATAATATATATATATATACTATATATATATATATTATATTATATATACACGTATATATATATATATATATATATATATTATATATATATACCTTATATATATATATATATTCTGTGTATTAAACAGCATATAATACCAAAATTCTTAACAGAACATGCTTATGAACGGATCTCCCTCCTGAATGATATAATAATAATAATAATAATAATAATAATAATAATAATAATAATAATAATAATAATAATAATAATAATAATAAGATGTATTAAAATGAATAGCTGCATCATTTGCATTCTATTCATAGAGAGTTTTCTCTATCTTTATATTTTTTTTCAGGTTTACTACATCATTCTAAATTCTCGAGAGTTTATCCGTTCTGGTCGAAAGCTCAAAAACTGCCGAATTATCCCTAAAACCTGCAAAATGCATAAACAAAAAATTTTATTTATATTGGCTACGGCAGTCGAGCGAAGGTTCTCTAGAATTAAGCGGAAAAATTCGACGGTAGAAATTGTATTTCGGTGAAACCTCCCACTAATTGCTTTTAGAAGTATGTGCTGATGTAATCTCTTTCTGCCTGTAAATAGAATTTAAAGATATTACAAACACACACACACACACACACACACGCACAATGCCCCCATTATTCAGTCTGGAAACATCAGTACCTACTCAAGCAATTATAAGAATAACACCAACCGTAATGATACGCCGTCATTAACAGAAATTGCGAAGCCGAAAACGCTTTTACATTCGAAAATGACATCTGCTCTTTTAGTATAACGAGTTTCCTCCCAACCAACAAATATACAAGCAAAATAACATGGGAACGGTGTCATGGAGGAGAGCGAAAGATATTTTATTAAATGCCTTTTTTTGCTTTTAACTTTATTTTGGTAGCTTTTACCATTTGCTTAGCCCTGGTATATTTTCGCAGTAGTTTTAGTATGGTGACGTGAATTTTCGTGTTAATTCA
>NC_087201.1:68700378-68702878 GCF_015104395.2 Macrobrachium nipponense
CACTACTTGATATGGGTAGAAGTGAGTCCACCGAAATATAGTCCTTAGCTTTAAACCAGAGTGTTTTAATGGGCCCTTTATACTTGAGATACACACACACACACACACACACACACACACACATATATATTATATATATATATATATATATATATATATATATATATATATATTTGTTAACTTATAAACATATACAGCTCACATGTACAAGAGCTAAAATGATATTAGTCAGTATTCATTTCCTATATACTCGTAAGTTGTTGTAAAGTGAACTCTTCCATACATACACACACACACACACACTATACATACACACACACACACATATATATATATATATATATATATATATTATATATATATATATATATATATATATATATATGTATAAATGTGTGTGTATGTATGTATGGAAGCGCTCACTTTACAACATCTTACGAGTATATAGGGAATGAATACTGACTAATATCAATTTAGCTTTTGTACATGTGAGCTCTATATGTTTATAAGTTAACAAATATTCGTGATTAACAATTAAATTTTCACACAAATGTCGACTTTCTACAGAAGTGGAAATTTTCACGATGGTTGCTCGTTGTTTACTAAAATATGGCACACTCAAGAAGATAATCATTAAACAAACTTCTCACTAGACCTGGTTAAGCAGATTAGTTATTTTTGGTCTTGTTATCTTACATAACATCCATCCAAGAGAGAGAGAGAGAGAGTGAGAGAGAGAGAGAGAGAGAGAGAGAGAGAGAGAGAGAGAGAGAGAGAGACTTTGGGTTCTGTATACTGACATCACATTTACAAGAGTTATCAACAGAGAATAATATTATTAAGTAACAACTGATAAGAAAAGGCCACTTATATTTTGGGAATGTCTTCAGTAACAAAGATGAAAATAGCAACTTAAACTATATCAAAATCCTAAATAAATTCAAATATTTATTATGGTGATAACGACAGAGTAAATAATGTACCTGTATAAATATATTTATTTATTTAAAATGTGCATCCATGAAACTGGCCTGCATTTCAATTTTTTTTTTACAAAGGTCAAGGGTTTTCCAACTGATTTAGGACTCTTTTTGAATGCTGAATTCAAAGCTACAGTTCATTTCCCTGGGTCAGGTCTAGTTTCTAAAACATAGTCTATCTCTATTCCAGCATATTTTTCCAAAATATCGCACTTATCCAAGCGTTTATGGGCTTTGTTTTTTGCAAAAAAGGGTCATGGGTAACCTTTAATAATTATTCTTATTTCTCTTTTCAGGTCTAGATATGTATAAAAATGGATCAGAAGTGTATAAAGGCATATCAAGCTTACTTTGTAGTCAAACTAAGGGACCATGATAAATCATTCGCTCCCCATATCTGCTGCAAAACACGTGTAGAGAACTTACGGGATTGGAGGAACAAGAAAAGGAAGAGTATGCCATTTGGTGTCCCAGTGGTGTGGAGGGAAAGGAAAGATCACGTTACCGACTGCTACTTTTGCATGACAAATCTAGAAGGCATCATTCGCAAGAACAAGCACCATGTTCAATACCCTGATGTTCCTTCTGCCATGAAGCCAGTCTTCCTGTTCCTGAGCCAGATGTCACCATGGAATCTAGCTCAGATTCCGAATCTAGTGACATGACTGATACAGCTGAGTGTGGTGCATACAGGCCAGAAGAGGACGACCAACCGGTCCCCTTTGACCCAAGCCGAACTCAGTGACCTGACATGAGACCTGAACCTTTCCAAGGAGTCTGGGTTCTCGTCTTCGAGAGAAACGTCTACTGGCACCAGGAACATATTCTATTGGTATCGGGACCGTGAGAGAGAATTTAGAAAATTCTACACGTTTGATGAAGCATCTTCACTGGTCTATTGTAACAATATTGCTGACCTGACTGAATTACTTGGTCTGAAGTATGATGCTATGGAATGGAGACTTTTCATTGACTCATCTAACAGAAGTCTCAAGGCAGTTCTTCTGAATAACGGAAATAAGTTTTCATCTATCCCTGTTGGGCACTCAGTTGAAATGAAGGAATCCCACAAAAGCATGGAACGTCTGTTGTTTGCTCTGAACTACCACGAACATAAATGGTTGATCTGTGGAGATCTTAAAGTTGTTGGACTCATCCTAGACTTCAAGGTGGTTACAGAAAGTTTCTATGCTTTCTGTGCTTATGGGATAGCCGTGCTGATGACCAGCATTATGTCAGACTAGAGTGGCCATCAAGACAAGGATTAAAACCTGGGTAACACAACGTTCTGTCCCACCCTCTGGTTGAACCGAGCAAGATATTGCTTCCACCCCTCCACATCAAACTCGGCCTCATGAAGAACTTTGTAAAGGTATTGGACAGGAAAGGTAGAGGGTTTACTTTCATCCATTAGAAGTTTCAACAAAAAAGCATGGAGAAACTTAAGGCAGGTATATTTGATGGTCCTCAAATAAGGGAACTCATAAAAAATGCTAGTTTTGATGATGCACTGAAGTCTG
>NC_087201.1:68710378-68717878 GCF_015104395.2 Macrobrachium nipponense
GATTATGAACAACATATCAAATACTACATTTTTCCTTGGTCAGGAAGATACTACAGCCTCTATTTTTTTTCAAAGTGTTTTATTGGTAGAAAGGGACACTGGGATAGGTAAGTGGTAAGACAAAAACTTCTTGCAGATAATTTTTTTTTTTTCGAAAACGATGTAGTTTATAAATGTGTTACAAGAGACCCCATATAGTTTGTCTTCATGCTTTAGTGTCAGTTTTTTTTATGTCTTGGCATTAATCATAACAGAACCCCTAAAAAGGTGTGTCATCAGCTTTCTCCCGTATTATCCAAATGTTACAACAAGAGACTCGTCACGGTCTTGGTTCATGTTATTGTTCACATTCTTTAAGTGTCAAAACTGTCAGATATTTGTGGCTTTTGGTAATAATTATAACGTAACCCCGTGAACGTTTGTCATTAATTTTCTCCTGTATCATCATCCGAAATGACGTGTAATTTTACGGAAACCATGAGTATCCCGACTCCTTTTCTGGACAGTTACCTTGGCAATTATCCATGTAGGGATATCGTTCTGGAGATACCTCAGCTCGTCATAAATTTCCTTTAATCTCCTTCCAGATATAACCATCTTCCAGAACAGGCGTAGCAACAAACCAGAAAATGGGCCGACGGTCTCCCTCTCTCCCCCTTTCCCCCAGCCCCCCTCTGAAGAATAGGAGAGTCAGAAACTGAAAGAATTTGGTGATTCGCTCAATTAACTTCCAAACCTGAGAGCTTCCGTCGAAGCAAGAGTTAGGGATAGTGATATCAGAGCCCGTGCTGAAATTAGTCCGCTCTGCTACGCCAACAATGATTTCCCCGTCTGTCTTGTTTAGTACATTATCAATTGTTCAGGAAGCTGATATAATTATATAAAGAATCCAAAGAGAAATTCTCAATGCCAGTTGTGCTTAGTGAAGTTGCTCAACTCCGCTAGAGTAATGAAACTACATAAGAAATTCGATGAAAAATTTTGCGTCACCTAATTAACCTAGTAGTTATAAAATCCCATAAGTTGATAATTAATGAATCAGTGAGTAGCTGAGAAATTACTTTCAATATTCAACTACTGATGACTTGTGCACTTATGAAAGGACTCGTTTTGTCTCGTACCAGGAGGGATTGATTTGTATCCATCCAATGCATTAGAAATACCACCATTGATAGCAAAGAAATTTCACGTAAACGTTGTTTCATTATATTTTGTCAGGTGCTTTCAAATAAAAACGTTTACATAGATTTTGAGGGTGAGCAATTTATTTTACAATCTATCTATTTATTCCCATCCATTATGAAAATATAACAGTAAATTACACTTTCTTTCTTTGAAACGCATCGGGTTAGTATTGAAAAGGATAATTTAATTGTGGGTAAATTTTTGTTTCGTGAAATTTAGACTGCAGTGAAAAGAAGGAGTTTAAGTGATTAGACAGTAAAATAAAGAGATCCTGAAAATAAATGAGATAAAGTAAAAGGATTCAAAGTAGAAACTGGGAGAAACCCTACTGTTGCACTAAGAGGTAATAGTCAGAGACGCTGGACAGCAAAATTGAGAAATGGAAATGCAAATTAAGGATAAGACAGTGTAATTGTTGAGGTATATACAATAAACCACGTCGTTAACAAAGATAGAAATGTAATCCATGTAATCCATGACTCACGTGTAATTAAAGCGCCTCAGTGGCGTGGTTGGTATGGTGTTTGCTTCCCACCTCGGTGGTCGCGGGTTCGATTCTTGGCCATTCCATTGAGGAGTGAGAGATGTGTATTTCTGGTGATAAAAGTTCACTCTCGGCGTGGTTCGGATGTCACGTAAAGCCGTTGGTCCCGTTGCTGAATAACCACTGGTTCCATGCAACGTAAAAACACCATACAAGCAAACAAACGTGTAATTAATTATTCTGCTGGTGACTGTCACGTGACTGTTTAAAGGTCAGCCAGCAGGCGACCAACCTGTTTTATTTAAGACAGTATCATATTAATTTCCTCTTCAAATTTATCTCTACTACGGAAACCAAAGTCTAATTTGTCCTCACAAACAAAGGAAATTCAATGGAAACAAACAGCAACAAAATTTCATTTCAAAAAAGAAAGTTGCACCTCAGGTCTTTGATGAGAACTTGCAGGAAAGGAGCCCATAATGAGCTTCTAACTGTTTCTTGCTTTAATATTAACTCTGGAGTCTCTCTTAAAGCATTTTATGCAGGAAAGTTAAGAGGAAAACATGAGAAATAGGTTTACTTCAATCTCAATGGTCTGTGTGAGATTTCCGCAGAGGTTCAGGGGAGCAGGTGGAAGCATAGTGCTGTTTTCAAAACTCTATATCTCTCTCACCCTCAATGGCTGCTTCACTGAAAGGAAGACCAACTCCTCTCTCTCTCTCTCTCTCTCTCTCTCTCTCTCTCTCTCTCTTTATCTCAGCTTGCTTCTTTAACCCGATAGCCATTTGGTAGGGTAAGTATTGCTTGCACTGTAACTTTTGCAGTGAACAGTAGGCAGTACTTAAAGCTTCTTGTAGCGTCCTTCCAGCACCGAGCTGCAACCTCTTTTAAACTTTCTACTTTATATCCGTTCTAACCACGTATCTTCCACCTTGCACTCTTTCGCTAATTTTTTTTTTGTAACTGCTAGGATATCGTCTAATTAAACACACACACGCACGTATACATATATCTATATATACATATATATATATATATATATATATATATATATATATATACATATATATATATATATATATATATGTATATATATATGTATATATATATATATATATATATATATATATATATATGCATTATATATAGCATATATATATATATATATATCTATATATATATATATATATATATATATATATATATATAGATATATATATAGACAGGATTAGTGCTAGAAGCTGACAGCTACCTCATACATCAGAACAGAGACTTTGGAAGCCCTTTAAATAATGCAGGGAAGATGCTTGCAGATTTCCAAAGATCAGGATCGGAGGGATTTTGGGGCAACTTGGGATGCAGAATGGAGTCTTACTATTATGCCCCTTGTAGCTCACTCCTTCGTGTAATGAATTGCCACCCCTGCTACCACTACCCTGTGAGTAAATGCTAAACTGCTTTGAGGTTGTGGAGCTTTTGTGCCCTGTTGGAGTCCTAGCCAAGTGAACACTCCAGACGGGCTTCTGTGCCATTGATTGCGGAACTTCCTACCTGTGGGGTCTGCTGGTGTGGCCATTGTTGCCATTCATTCCTTGGGGATTTACATGGTTAGAGAAGAAGCAGTCAGGTAATAAGATTCTGGCTGTTCCTGGTTGTTGGACGTTTATTAATTTTAACAGATATTGCTGTTCACTCCTGGCGAAAAATCTCTTGCTTAGGCAAATTCTTTCCTTAGTTGGGAGCTGCAACTCGTTTGTTAGTGTGGCAGCGAAAAAAAGATATCCTGGCAACGAACTATGGAAAACATCCCGTGGGTAAGCGGATGCAGCGACTGTATGAGTACTCAACCGCCGCCCGCCCCCCCACCCCCCCACCCCCACCCCCCAATTGGTCACATTAGAAAGAATATTGAATTAAAGTTCAGATAAAAATATTGAAACCAAGACATAAACATAGATGATCCAAGAAAGGTTAAAATTAAAGCACACAGTTGCAAAATGCAATGTTAATGAATGATGCATAGACTACAAAGAGGCATGCACATCAAAGCTAATTAGTCTCAGTGTTTGTCTCTTCCGTCAAAAAGAACAGGAGATAGCTAAGCTGAGGAGGGAAGTAGAAGAAATATCAAAGGAACTAAAGGAACTGACAAAGGATAAACTCGAAGGCGAAAGAAGAGAAGTGAGAATAGAAAATGAAATTAGAAACCTAAGAAGTAATAAACATAATTATCCCCCAAAAGGAATAAGCACATCAAATAGATTTGCTGTGCTCGCAGAATCAGAAGATGAAGCAACCTTAATAAGAGACTCATTGGTAAGACCAGGGTTCAAATTTTGTGGCCAAAAGTAAAATTATGAGAAAAGTTCATTCATACCCAGATGTGGGACCGAAGTTGATAACCGAGGTAGTGAAGGAAATCAAGGTGAAAAGTGGAAAACGTGCAATCATATTTCTAAAAGATGTAAGAACTGGCCAAACAGAAAAGCTGGTAGCCGACCTGAGGAATGTTGTAAAAACACCAATGAGAAAACCGATGACGGCATTCTTGTAGGACTTCTGCCTAGAGTCAGTTTAAGCCATCACTCCCTTAGCAAGGCTATTGGAATCAATAACATACTGGTGTGGGAATCTGCCATGAAAAAGGTGTTAGGTTTTTAAAATAAAGAGATGGAACTCACTTTAATTTGGAAAGAGCAAAATTGCTAGGAAACTTCTTAACTAAAACCTCTTGAACCACCTCAGTGAACTGAACATTCAAGGGAAGACGTCTGAAAGTTCCCAGAATTTGGTTAGTAAAAGTACTGCAAGAAACAGTGAAAATAAGGGAAATGAATAAAGCCACCAAGGACAAAAGAGACGATAGAAAGTCCCTCAGAGTGGAGGCATTATAATTCCAAGGACACAGCTCGACCGAAGAGTGTAAAATTACATCCAAGCAAGAAGTAATTGGCATTGATATAAGTAGTCTAAGGAAAACGATAACTCTAATACTATTGTACAAACCTCCCCACCAACCACAAATGTCCTACAGGGAGCTGTATGCACTACCAGGACAGATATAAACAACAAAATCTGCTTAATAGTTTCTAGATTTCATTGCAGCAGCACACTGGGATACTATGACAACCACATCAAACTTAGAAGGAAGAGACTTTTTTAGAATTTGTCAAAATTAACTTCTCCACCAATGAGTAGACAAACCTAGTAGAGGAAACAACATACTATAAACATCGTCCTAACAACAGAAGGTAACCTAGGTTCAAATGTGACCATAATGCTATTACATTTCATATTAATATTCACCATAAAAAGAGAAGATACTAAAGAAATTAGACTATCGTCGAGGAGACGAAAAAAAAACAAAAAAACAAAAAAACTGAAGGAGTATGTTAAAAATGAAAAATCCAGAGTACGACACGAACACAAATATAGATAAGTATTGGGAAACCTTTCCAGAAGAATCCACAGAAAAATGCTCCAGGTGTATACAATTAAGCAAATACCAAATAACAGCAAAACTCAGCCTAAGTGGTTCAGTAGCAAAATTTTTTAAAATGAAATACGAGAACAAAGACATATTCCACAAATCAATGAATCCACACCCAACCATAAGAAGCATGCAGGCATAAAGAACTTTGTAGATTGGTAGACAAATTAGTAAGAGATGCAAAGATAAGCAGGGATAAAAGAATTACATCAAATTATAAGGAAAACCCAAAAGAATTCTTTGTGAATGTTGATAATAGGAAACCAATGAGAAATATCAAAGGTCCCTTAAGAGACAATAGAGGAGACCTAGTGAACTCAGACTTGAAAAAAACAGTTATTGAATAGGTTTACTAGTGTTTTCACAATTGAAGACAATATCTCAATCCCTGAACCAACTATTAGATGCGAAGGGGTAGAACCGCCTGAGATAATAACATTTACAGAAGAGGACATTAGAAACAAAGTAGGAAAACTAAACAAGTTCAAATGTCTTCTTCCAGATGGGATTCATCCAAGAAAAATTAGTTAAAAGAGAGATATGTCTCCACGTATATAAAATCTATAGAAAAACTGCAGAACAGTGAAAGACACCAAAAGGATGGAAACTAGGTAATGTTCCCCCAGTTTATAAAAAAAAACTGTCGTAGAGAAGGACCTGTAAATTTATAGATCAATCTGTCTAGCATCAGTCTCTTGCAAGATTTTTGAGTCCATAATTGCAGATCAAATTGTGGATCATAATGAAAGAAACAATCTGCCGTTAAACCACCAGCACGGCTTCAGACAAAAGAGACCCTGTCTATCAAACCAATTGGAGTTTTTTCATATCATGCTTGGTATTTACGCATGATATGCTCTACTTAGATTTCCAAAAGGTTCCACATAAGAAACTAATGGCAAAAGTTAGAGCTTTAGGAATTGTAGGAGAAATACCAGACTGGATAGAAGACTGGCAAACTGATAGAAAACAGACTCGTAATAAACGGTGAACAATCAGAATGGGTAGATTGACAAGAGAGTTCTTCAGGGTTTTTGTAAACAGTATCAGTGTGGAGGAGTTTAAAAGAGCTAGACAAAATTATTAGAACACTGTGAATGAAAGTTAAAACCTGCACTTGGAGATAAGTGAGCACACGATGTCTCCTGGGATGGACTAATAAGTCTTTGAGACATCCTAATCCGTGTAACTCCTTGTAAATCAATGAGTGCTTTATTGAAGGAGGACCAACTCTCTCTCTCTCTCTCTCTCTCTCTCTCTCTCTCTCTCTCTCTCACACACACACACACATACACACACACAAGTGCTTGTTTATTACCATGAAGAAATAAGCTCTCTCTCTCTCTCTCTCTCTCTCTCTCTCTCTCTCTCTCTCTCAAGGGTATCTTCATTGTCAGCAAGATTAGCTCTCTCCCCCCCCACCTCTCTCTCTCAATAGCTGCTCCATTAATATCAGGGCCGAGGAAGTATAGAGGAAATATAGCTTTCCCCGTCCTACGTCGGCCCAACGCAACGGCTGCCTAATTATCCCACGTACTCCCTTCTCCAGTGACCCATTAGGCTTAATGTGGAGCGAACAGCAGCGACTTTATAAGCATTGTGTACTGTGGGTTCACGGTCATATATAGCGCTTTGCTGACGATATTGTTATCGAATGGAAATTAACCTGCGATCCACAGCTCCGTTCCCTGCTTCGGGCAAACACTTCATTTGCATAGGTTAACTCTTGTATAACAAGGTTGTGCAGAAAACCAGAAAGTTAAATCTTTCTGAGATGACACGACCTTTCGGCGTCAAAAGCAGTTTTTTTATTCAGATCTCCGTTTCGATTGTTGGGGTTAGATAGTTTGTTTAAATGTCCAAGCTAAAATATTTGGTGATCAAGTCTTGATAAAATTATTATTATTGAATAATCAGTAATGTTCTGGTTTGGAGAAGACAACTTTAATCTATTTATTTATTCATTTATTTAGTTATTTACTATGATGTCCTACAACAATTCAACTGCATGGAAATTAGTCTTTTAGATGACACTGAAATTCTTTCGTTTATTTATTTACTTATTTATTTTATTTTATTTATTTTACTAATTTATTAATTTATCAACGTTCACGTATCAATGATAATTTCAATAATTATATTTACTGTGCATCTTTTTAAGAATAGATATAAATTTTTTCAGAACATCGAAATTCACACGACCCTTCACAACTGATATAATGGACAATAACTCATAGCGTCATCAAATTACTTTCAGATGTTACCAATCATATAATTCAGGGCATCTGCATTACAAATGGGAAGATCTCTCTCTCTCTCTCTCTCTCTCTCTCTCTCTCTC
>NC_087201.1:68722878-68727878 GCF_015104395.2 Macrobrachium nipponense
TAAACAACTCTGAAGAGGAAGTTAGTTCATCTACTGTGTTTCAAGAAGGCGAGAACACACTTTAAAAACCATCTTTTTTTGACATATTTTTTCCAGTTTTCTGTATAAGTAAACTATTGAGATGGCTATTTGTCTGTCTATCAGCAATTTTCTGTCCGCCCTCAGATCTTAAACAACCACTGAGGCTAAAGGGCTGCAGATTGATTGGATGTTGGTCATCCACCCTCCAAACATCAAACATACCAAATTGCAGCCGTCTAGACTCAGTTTATTTTAAAAGTTAGTCATAATCGTGCAGTGCGTCTGGCACCCCTATATGTGTCAACAACACAGACCACCATTGTCCGCGACTGAGAGTTTCATACAGCATTATACGCTGTACAGAGAACTCAACTGTGCCGAAGAAACTTCGGTGCATTTTTTGCTTGTTTTTCTCCTTATGGCTGACTTGACGCTTAGATTGATTATGTTTTCGGTTTGTTTCACTCTCAGCAAAGACGCAGCTCACGGGTTGCCAAAGTATTTATTGTGTTTGGCACATTTTCTGAACAATGTAATAGTGTTTTTTAATCTAATAAGTTACTTACCTGGGGTACTCATATAAAAACGAAAATGGGTATTTGTTAACATCTTATTATTTAAATGAGAATGTAAGGGAAGACTTCGACAACTTTTTTATCCTGATATATAGTCTCAGGATAACCGAAAGAAACGAATGCTATCACAAAACTGTTGATCGTCTGCATAAAAACAGCAACCAAATAATAAATAAAATCGTCGCCGTGTCCTTGGCATGTACCTTTAGTCATACTCGTAATCCAAATTTCATCCATTAGTACGCACCCGTTCGGTATGGTAACTAATTAAGATTTTCATGCTTTGTCAAAAGGGAATTACGTCTTTAGTGTAATATAATCAGTTACATCTAGTTTAAAAACGACCATTTTCCCGTCTTTCTAACATCATTTAACATTTAAATCAACTCCCCCACCTAAGCCACCTTCCAAACCGTATTTCATTATTCTATCTTCCCGGCTTCTACTTACCCTCAGCTGCTTGCAACATCATCCACTTCACATTCCATTCAAGTCGAGTACCTAACTGTAACCCACTTCTAGTGGAAACCATAAGGGAAAAAAATAAAAGATTTTCAAGGCTGGCAAATGGCATCTGGATGATGAGCTCGACTATGGCGTTAGAGTCTAATACAAAAGGTTTAGAATGTATAATTGTGATTTATCATATGTATGAGGCAGTTGCTTTGAGAGAGAGAGAGAGAGAGAGAGAGAGAGAGAGAGAGAGAGAGAGAGAGAGAGAGACCGAGGAGAAGGAGAGAGTTTAGTTTAGGTGGGTGAAAAAGATTTTAGGTATTCAGGAGTACTTTTTAATGAGGGACTTGGAATTTCAATAGAAGAAATAATTGTCATTGAACACTACTGGAAACTAAATAGATTGCTTTACATGAAAGCGGGATATGAGTGCTTGGAATGAAATCTAATTTTTGAATACTAAACGCTTTGAACTTCAGTCCGTTGATCTGAGAATGAGGACATTTTATAAGTAGACTTAAGGATCATTTTAGAGGACTGTTGATGTGAGAATTTGTGAAATCGGATTTGGTGCATTCCGGTGGCTTATAGATTGAAGCTTAAAATTGCAGATATAGCATAAAGAATTTTCATTTAATCATAAGAAGCACCAAAGGTTTGGCTGGAGATGTGTTCATTTTACACAGCTGCTGATAATGACATTAGTAAAATCAGGTTGCCAGTGACTTGGAAAATTCAGCAACAAATTTTAAATCTTTTATAAATTATATTTTACCTTAATTATCATGAGTAACTCGAGTTTGGAAGAATTTTTGCTGATGACGAAATAAACAAAGAGAATTAGATTTGTAGATAATTTTGTACTTAGCATACATATACACATTCACGGTTATAGAATCTTTTATAAACAGAGCGTTGTTATTCTATTCAAGCAGGCGTCTTTACTGCATATATATTAAATACCATTGGAATTATATAAGAAAGAATGATTTGAACTCGTTGTGGCAGTTAGTTATATATATATATATAATATATATATATATACTATATATTATATATATATATTATATATGTACATACATTATTATAGATATATATATATATATATATATATATATGTATGTACATATATAATATATATATATATATATAATATATATATATATATATATATATATATATATATATATATATATATATATGAATAACTAACTGCCACAACGAGTTCAAATCATTCTTTCTTATATAATTCCAATGGTATTTAATATATATGCAGTAAAGACGCCTGCTTGAATAAGAAACAACGCTCTGTTTATAAAAGATTTCTATAACCGTGAATGTGTATATGTATGCTAAGTACAAAATTATCTACAAATCTAATTCTCTTTGTTTATTTCGTCATCAGCAAAAATTCTTCCAAACTCGACGTTACTCATGATAATTAAGGTACAATATAATTTATAAAAGATTTAAAATTTGTTGCTGAATTTTCCAAGTCACTGGCAACCTGATTTTACTAATGTCATTATCAGCAGCTGTGTAAAATGAACACATCTCCAGCCAAACCTTTGGTGCTTCTTATGATTAAATGAAAAGAGAGAGAGAGAGAGAGAGAGAGAGAGAGGAGAGAGAGAGAGAGAGAGAGAGAGACGTATTCAAAAAGGGATATCCACGTAAAGTAAGTTATACTTTTCTGGAGAACGGTTTTCAGACTTCAAACCATTGCTTTTTATAACTTGACGTCTATTTTGAATATATGTTACTGCATTTGGTTTTGCCTTGCATTCGGTATCTGCTAGCGTGTTTTGATATGATACTGAATATGTGTGCATACATGCGTAGGCATATGAAGACTAGCAATGTATATGAGGTCCACAGTAAATATTCAGTGGTGAATTATGCTGATTTAATAAAAACGTTACAAGAGTTTGCGAACCATTTCCTGTTTTCATACTCTTGTAACGTTTTAATAAATCAACATTAACTCACCACTGAATATCATTTTAGACCTGATATACCGTATATCCGTTCTCGATAAAGATTAGGACTAGCATTCACGTAAATGAACTCTGTTATATGTATGTATATATATATATATATATATATATATATATATATATATATATATATATATATATATATATACATACATATAACAGAGTTCATTTACGTGAATGCTAGTCCTAATCTTTATCGAGAACGGGATATACGGTATATCAGGTCTAAAATGATATTCAGTGGTGAGTTAATGTTGATTTATTAAAAAACGTTACAAGAGTATGAAAACAGGAAATGGTTCGCAAACTCTTGTAACGTTTTTTATTAAATCAGCATAATTTCACACTGAATATTACTGTGGACTCATATACATGCTAGTCTTCATATGCCTACGCATGTATGCACACATATTCAGTATCATATCAAAACACGCTAGCAGATACCGATGCAAGGCAAACCAAATGCAGTAACATATTCAAAATAGACGTCAAGTTATAAAAAGCAATGGTTTGAAGTCTGAAAACCGTTCTCCAGAAAAGGTATAACTTACTTTACGTGGATATCCCTTTTGAATACGTCTCTCTCTCTCTCTCTCTCTCTCTCTCTCTCTCTCTCTCTCTCTCTCTTTGTGTGTGTGTGCGTGTGTGTGTGCTCTCCATTTGCAAGAGACCATTACGATTGGGAGCGGGGTGAACAAAACAACTTTTGGGTATCAACGCATCTTGCAAACTTGGGGGAAAGCTTTACAATTGCGACGAATCCAGGCATTCGCAAGATTCATACATGAGTTATCCATCACAAAGACAATTTCCTTCCCCATTCCAAAGTCCCGCAAAGTTTTCGTTGTCGGTAATTGCTCTCAGTCGCTCGCTGGTGAAGAGCCGGATTTCGTGCAATCACGGGAAGGAGGGATTGCTAGTCGTGGGATGTTCGGTAACTTGAGGTAAGATCGTATAAATGGTTACATGAGTTAAGATCGTATAAATGGTTGCCTGTGGTAAGATTGTATACCTAAATGGTTACATGAGTTACATGAGTTAAGATTATGAAAAACGGTGCCTGAGGTAAGGTCGTATAAATGGTTACGTGAGGTAAGATGCTGCAAATGGTTACGTGAGGTAAGATGCTGCAAATGGTTACGTGAGGTAAGATGATGCAAATGGTTACGTGAGGTAAGATGATGCAAAAGGTTACCTGAGGTATGATTGTGTAAATGATTACTTGAGGTAAAATCGTGTAAATGGTAACCTGAGGTAAGTTCATGTAAATAACTACCTGGGGTAAGGCTCTATAAATGATTACCAGAGTTATGATTATATAAATGGTTGCCTGAGGTAAGGTTTTGTAAATGGTAATCTGAGGTAAGATCGTGTAAATAGTTACCATGGTAAAATCATGTAAATAGTTATCTGAAGCATGATCGTGTAAGTGGTTTCCTGTGGTATGATTTTGCAAATGGTAACCTGAGGTAAGATCGGGTAAATGGTTACTTGAGGAAAGATCGTATAAATGGTAACCTGTAGTAAAATTGTGTAAATGGTAACATGAGGTAAAATGGTGAAATGGTCACCTTCTCTGAGGTAAAATCATGTAAATGGTTACATGGGATAAGGTAGGTAAAGTGGTTGCCTGAGTTAACATCGTATAAACATCTTTCCAGTGTCTTCCATGGTATTCTCATGAGTATTTAAAAGGCATTGGGGTGTTAAAAATAATAAGGAATTTTGAGAAAGGGCTACTTGATAAAATGATGGGAGACGAATCTGGGTAACAGAAGACTATTGAAATAATAGAAAACGTATTCGTTTAGAATATGATAGAAACTCCTCATAAATAAAATGGGAGATAACATTATTTAATAGAATGTTGGGAAACGAACGCTGTTAATAAAATGGTGGTGGTGGTGGGGGGGGGGGGGGGTGGGGCGGGAGTAAATGATGGGAGACGAATCTT
>NC_087201.1:68730640-68753140 GCF_015104395.2 Macrobrachium nipponense
CTCTAATCTTTCTTTCCTCCTCAGGGAAACCAAAGCATCCACTTCATTAGCGAAGACGTCGAATTAACAAATAATTTAAGAGAGCAAACAAACGCCTTCCTTTGCCTTAAAGCAGCATCTTGTGACTGGAGGAGATGATCTCGATCGTATGGTAACAGTATTTGTTTATTCTGGGTACGTGAAGCACACAGCGTAGGTTTTACTGAGAAGATCAAAGTAAACGAGATCACTTCAGAACTTGCCTGGTGATTAAAAGCACACAAAACCTCACTTTCTCGAGGAAGGGAACTTCCCAGTGAGAGAAAGGATTTTTAACTCTATTAATAACCAAGGGATCCTTTCCTTCAGACCGCTATTAAGGATTAGATAAACAGATTTTATTAGCCTTATGTTCACATAATTACAATTTCAGAATTGTGTTACAACACCCTGTCGATGATATTTGTTATTTAGAAAAAAAAATTATGAATTGAAATGTTCGATATATGTAATTTTATATTTAGTAAAGGTTCACAGAAATTAGATAACTGGAGAACATAGATATAATCAACCAACGAATCCTCTTAGTTACAAAAAGAAAAAGCAGAGAGAAAATTTAGATTACTCTCAGACATATATAAGAACCAAAAAACTCTAAATACACATTTGAACAACGAAGTAACTGAAATGAGGTTAAAACAAACCCAATAACCTCTGCAAACATTAAGGAGTAGAAGTGAAACCACAAATATTTTTCGGAATGTCGAAAACTTGTACAAATCCATGAGACAAATATGCTTTGACTGATACGTTGGTATGGAAGCGACACACTGGCCGCTCTCATCCAAGAGCCTGAGATCCCATTATCCCTGATTATGAAAGCAGAAATATAAAGTATGATTATCGGAGTGTGTCAGCAAAAAGTTGGATAAAAAAAAGTAGAGCTCCAAAAATCAGCGATTATCATACGTCAGCGTTGAAGGAAGTAGAAAAACAAATGAAGGATAATTCGGATATGGAGCAGATATCATCTACAGGGGTAGTTGGCTTGTCTTCAAGAGGCTAACCTATCTGATGGATATAATGAAACTCAGAAAGAATATATCAAATTTTTACAAAGGGGATCTTAATTGCACTTTTTGACTAGCCAGTAACTAGAGCGAGATGCGTAAATTGTCAGTTTAGACTGCTTATGTAAAGAAATGCCTACATATAGTGCATTAATATATACTATAACTTTATTCTAAATATTGTAATAGTAAAAAAAATAATCCAGCTGAAACCTTCAGTGGATCACGGTTCTATGGCATTTGTCAAAGGTACTTCTTATTCTATGGAATCCGAGCGAAACAGCTAAAAACCTCCAAAGGTATTCAATGCTTCAATTACAATTTAAAGTATCTTATTTTGAACAAAAACATTTAATAAATCTTAGTGAAAATGACAACGTTAAATCTGTTCAACACCTACCACATGCACAAACAAAGGAAGCTTTAAAAAATCACACAGCTGTGGCAGCTACGTCTGGTAAGGTTTGCTGCCTCTAACTCCAAGCTTCGTGGTGTAGACTGTGAAAGTCTTACACTCAAGAACTAGAGACAAGAGGTCCGAAGGACGAGTCAGTTCAGTTAGGTTTTTCCCCGGCGTCAAACCGATGGAGCTGTGACTTACAGACTTTGTTGTTTTACCCAGAAAAACCCG
This sequence comes from Macrobrachium nipponense, assembly GCF_015104395.2. NCBI lineage: Eukaryota > Metazoa > Arthropoda > Malacostraca > Decapoda > Palaemonidae > Macrobrachium > Macrobrachium nipponense. The sequence continues at coordinate 68,732,321 of NC_087201.1, forward strand.
TTGACGATACCCATGATGGCTACACTACCCAAGCAGTAGATGATGATTCGTTGCCAATCCCAGACGCAGTATCATCATTCACATCTGTTGAAATAAAATGTAGTGTATCATGATTCATTGGTTTAATAATAAAATCATAAATAAAACGTATCTAGCTTCAAGGTCTCCAGATGTCCCCTGTTGGACCAGATTGGCAGTCGCACTCGACTGCCAATCTGGTGGTCCGAAGTTCGATTCGCGGCTCGGCAACGGGGAATCAGAGGAATTTATTTCTGATGATAGAAATTAATGTCTCGATATAATGTTGTTCGGGTTCCACAATAAACTGTAGGTCCCGTTGCTAGGTAACCAATTGGTCCCTATCCACGTAAAATATCTAATCCTTCTGGCCAGCCGTAGGAGAGCTCAGTGGTCTGGTAAAACTAAGATTTACTTAACTTTTTTTTTCAAGACTTCCGGGGATGTTACCCAACTATGACCACAGTAAATTTGCTGTTTTACTCGAAAATTAACGTTCTTTAGAGCTATAACTGTTGAAAGAAAAGGTATATAGTTATGGGAAATATCTACAAAGTGAGGTTTCAATATTCAAATATAAATTTCACTAAACTATATTAAAATGGAAACGCTCAATTAAGCAATGAATATTCATTTACAAAGTTAATTGTGCCACTGATGGTCACTAAATGAAAAACTAATGTAAAAATTTTAAATACAAATATTTATTTTCAGTAAATCAAAATTTTTAAGTAACATAATTTGTTGTTACTTCATAATTGTTTATATATATATATATATATATATATATATATATATATATATATATATATACAAATATATATATATATATATATATATATATATATATATATCATATATATACATATATATATATATATATATATATATATATATATATATATGTATGTATTATATATATATATATATATATATATATATATATATATATATATATATATATATATATATATATATATATATATTCTCAACTCGGATCTTCAACGTTTTCTGGGAAAAATCATTTCGGTAAATTGATGTCAAGCAGAATTATCATCAGTACTAAAATTCCATCATTAACGTCGATAGCACCGACCACTGTTGATATTCTAATTATCCCCCGCGAATAATTTCGTCAATTTCAGTTACGTCCGAGAAAGCATAAATTTCAGAGACTGTTTAGACCCCCCACCCCCCCACCCCACCCCCCCCCAAAAAAAAAAGAGAGAGAACTAATTAAGCACGAGAGAATCGCGAATACATTTCAGCGTTAACGAGCGCGATTATCTTTTCAAAAATCCTCCTTTCATTGTCTTCTAAATCATGGGAATAATGAGGTCTCCTGGGAAATGAAAAAGAAAACTTATTGCTTCGCGTTTTTTCACGCAAATATTCGAGAGTTAAATTGGTTAGTTATTTCGTAATAGCGCTCGTCTAGTTGCGATTTCACACGGAAATCAGGTCAGGCTATTTCATTTATCGAATTAATCTGAATACGAGACTCGATAAAGAATGGATGTCAAGATACTTCCTATATAGATTTTGTTCGTATGTTTCAATTTATTGTTTCATGTCATATGTAATTACCAAGACAGATAATTATGTTACCTCCTACTAAACAACAGGGAATCACGAGAATCAGTGCGGTAAACCAAAATATTAAAAGTATGTTGAGGCCAGCAAACTTATTCCTTGACGTGTTCATATATATATATATATTATATATATATATATATATATATATATTAATATATATATATATAATATATATAGATAAGAGATATATATATATATATATATATATATATATATATATATATATATATATATATCATATATATATATAATATATACAGATGTATATGTATCTATTATATATATATATATATATATATAGAATATATATATATATATTATACTATATATATCTATATATATATATTATGATATATATATATATATATATATCTATATATATATCTATATATATATTATATATATATATATATATATATATATATATAATATATAGATATATAGATATATATATTATTACTTATCCACAAAGTTTCCCAATATTTATTTGATACAACATTGTTTCAATAAGCTAGAATTTTATGCGCTCTGTTCATGGTATTTACGCATCAACGGTTAATACCATGCACGCTGCTTTTTTTTTTTTTTTTCGGGCATGAGCCTGGTTACCACTTATTTGATACTGCCCAACAAGACAGCAATTTACTAGCAAAGAAGTGTGGGCATGACAACTGTGCCGAGGGGGGAAGGAGCCGGCTGAAGAACCAACGCAGCCGGGCGATAGCCGGTCGTCTGGACAAGGCATTAAATGCTGTAGATAACATAATAGATTTTAGGCCAAAGGCCAAACCCTGGTACCTATGAGGTCATTCAGCGCTGATAGATAAGCCTACAAACCGCAAGAAGGTTTGAACGCTGTAACAGGAGGAAAACCTCGCAGGTGCACTAGGAAACAATTTTCAGTGGCGGAAGTCAAGTTGAATATGAATGAAGGTACAGTAAAAGAAATGAGAGGTTGCAGCTAGGGCCCGAAGGAACGCTGCAAAGAACCTTAAGTAATGTTTACAGTGCACCACGTGAGGTACACTGACAGCACTATCCCCCCGTGGGCACAGATGCCATGAGGTCACACGTCTCCCTACCAGAAGGTTTTCCCTCCCTAAACTATATAAGCACAAACCATCATTCCCAAGTGTCATGCACAATCAAATATAGTGCTGTTCACTCATATATAGCTTTATTCTTGTTGAATTGGAACTAGAAGATAGAATTTAGGTCAAAGGCCAATCGTTGGCAGTTGGCACCTATGAGGTCATTCAGTGGTGGAACGGAAAATGACTGTTAGTAAGAAGGTTTGAAAGGTGTAACAAGAGGAAAACCTCTCTGTTGCACTTTGAAGTAATTGTTAGGTGGAAAGTAAGACGCAAGGAAGTGAATATGAACGGAAGTGCAGTGAAAGGAATGAAAAGGGTTGCCGCTGGGGGCCAAGGGGTTTATACTTTTGTTAATTCCTCGGCCTAAGCAATTTGTTTTCGTGCCTCCGTTCCGCGCCCTAACTTCCTGTCTCGCCTCCTAGGCCTAAGCAATTCTTTATTGAGTCTCCCTTTCCCAACTTAAGCAATGCCTCAACTCTCCCATAGAGGGATAACGCCGTCAGTGAACCTCACTTGGCGCACTGTAGGCATTACTTAAGGGTGTTTGCAGCGCCCCTTCTCCGTTCGGCTCTTAACTGCAACCTCTTTCATTCCTTTTTCTCTACCTCCCTTCCTATTCTATTTCTTCCATCTGACTTTCTACCCTCTTTAACAATTGCTTAAAGTGCAGCCGCAAGGTTTTCCTCGTGTTTCATTTTTCAAACCATCTTACTGTCAGTTTCCTTTTTACCGCTGAATGACATAGGTCCCTGGGCTTGGCTTCTGGCCTAAATTCTATATTCCAATTCAAGTTTCTCAACACTTTCTTTCCTGTTCGGCTTTTCCTCTCAAAGAAAGTTCAGTTAAGATGAAGCTCGCTTAATAAACCCATTAGTCTCTATACCCCGAGATGTGTCTTCGTAAAGATACGCTTGTGGCGTCGACCTTTTCCCAAATGAATTAAAGACAATCATTCTGGTAATTAACCTCCATAATTTTAGAGTTACTTCTTTCATTATAATATTTTTTGTTCGTGCCTGGTACAAGTATCTCAGATTCATTTCTTTACAATTACCTATACGTATTTAAAAGGTAATAATATTTTACCACAGCCATTCTGTTTTAGGGGAGCCAGTTTCTTAAAAACCATATTGAATATTCATTTGTAAAATATGGGCCCATGTATCAAAAGTTTTTTTATAACCTGTATTTTACTTTGTTCACTTATTTACAAATTCTTTCGACAGTTTTCAGTTTTCATTTCCTTAATAAGCAGAAACGATAGCAATTAGAGAAACCCATCAAACACAAATACCATTTCATACAAGACATCCACATGAAGCATTCCATATCCAACGGCAGTCATGTTATAACCCTCCAAACGTCTTTGCTTACTAAGGTCGATTATTTTGCTCATTTACCTCTGATTCGGTGTCAAATTCACTTACTCACTAAGCCAATAATATCCGTAATAGTTACTATTCTTAACATCCAGTCCTGAGAATCATTAGTCCTTAAATTGGTTTCATGTAAAAACCTCGCAGTTGCAATAGGAAGCAATTGATAGGAGAGGCCGGGTAAAAATGATATAACGAGTATACAAACATAGGCACAGTAAAAGGAATGAAAGGAGTTGTAGCTAGGGACGAGGGGACGCTGCTATGAGGCATAATGCTATATTTATATCTGTATAGGCGGGCTTGGACTGACACAAATGATATAATCCGGTATGTCTCCTTAAATCAAAATTGTTGGGAAGTTACATGAAAATGAGAGTTTATCTAGGACAGAATTAGCAAAAGTGCATCATGGGAATTAATCAAAAGACTCGTCGTGGTCTCGAGTAGGATTTTATAACTGAAGAAGTGCTTTCTTGCAGTATAAAGAACGCTACGCTCTAATGCTAAAACTGCTGAGGGCTAATAAAGCTAGTGGTATTTCTCTTGGAGGTTAATAGTTAACAGGAGTTTTAAAAGAAGATTTCCCTGGCTTTGGTAAGGATTTAAAAGGCTTTTAAAATACAAGTGCCATGAAGCAACACTCGACTTAATTAATTACAAGTTCCGTGTAAAGTGACAGTTGACAAGCACACCGTAAAATGGCGGGCTAACTTGACAGTTTGTACTGCCAAGGTCACGAGGTAAGATCAGCTGATGCTGGCAGACGGGAGTCCTGTCGGGACCACTACAATGCTAACAAAGGTGCACGTGCGAACATACAACCTCCTCTCTATTTCCGAAAGGCAAAATTAAATACAAGAATATTTTTTTAGTGAATGACTCACCAACAGATTTAGAAGTTACACACGTTGTGAAAGCCATATTATAATTGTAAGAGACTAGGAAATTTGGAAAACACGGTATTTGAAACTCCATGTTAAAATGCAGGGTGGAGGCAGGAAGGTATGTCTCGGACCAAGACCGAATTCGGAGTTGATAACATACTGGTTGCTAGATTGGAAAATTGCAGTTTCCTAACAATTTCCGACGATAACAATCCCTAACGCTTAAATGTGCTCTGGGTTTCCCTCAAAGACCTAGCTAGTCTTCTTCACCATGAAAATTTTGCCGAATATGCGAGGAAAAGGGCCTTAAACAGGAAATAGCTAACATTCAACCTAACTGCGCATAGACAACCTTCGATGGGATATTTTGCCCTAGCACGTGTGACAAAATCGTCACACACACACACTTCACCCACAAAATTAATTTTCTGCAAGAGGTTCCTCGTTGAACTGGAGGTTTTCGTCCTCGCCTACCAACCTGGTGGTTCGAAGTTCGATTCTCCGCTCGGCCAACACGGAATTAGAGGAATTTATGTCTGGTGATAGAAATTCATTCCTCGATGTAATGTGGTTCGGATCCCACAATAAGCTGTAGGTCCCGTTGTTACGAAACCAATTGGTTCCTAGTCACGCAAAAAGCATCTAATCCTTCGGGCCAGCCCTAGGAGAGCTGTTAATCAGCTCAGCGGTTTGGTAAAACTAAGATATACTTATTTTTTAACTACAGCAGGAATTAATTCCCAATTGGAATTTTACAAGTTCCTAGTCTCTAGAATTATACACGCAAACTCGCTATTTGCTAAAGAAATTAATATCCTCCCTAGTTCGTTTCCTGATCCAAGTTGCCATGAGGATATTGAATTTCAAAAGTTAAGGCTGTGAGCCCCACGAGTGTTAATTTATGGAAAATTTATATAGCCTTGCTATTGGGCAGCAGAATCATAAACAAGCCAAGGGGAGAGGGGATTATAGGTCGCCAGAGTGACAGCCCAAGTAATACTTAGATTATTTACAATTTACAGAGCAAAATGAAATACAAAGCAGCACTCAATTAAATATAATAATTGCAAAAATATGACTAGAATAAATTCAACTATGGAACTGTCTGATAAGGGGGAATCTATCCCTCAAGGTTAAAGCAATCAATGATGTATGTCAACGGGAATCCTCAGATTAGGATGAATTTGATTTAACCAAATAGCACAGGACATTTACTCCTAAAAGGCAGAAAGATGTCTGATGAGTTTAAATTTACCTCATTTGTCTATCTCATGGACATAAATAAAGAGCAAGATTGGAAGAGTACTTGATTTACTCCTATTACCTTTAAGGGGAATAATTACTTCAATAATTAATTTAACTCAAGGAAACACTTAACAAAGATTTTACACAACACTTGTAGATTAGCAGCAGAAGGAATAATTAAAGGTGAAAAACAGGTCGAGAAAAAGAGATGGATAATAAGGGCAGATTTCTCTCAATTCCCAGTTGTAGCTGCGGCAAAATGTGCGAGCTCTTCCACCTGTAGCAGAACTGGGCAGGCAAAACGAGTGGGTACTCGTTTTCGCTGTCAATGGTTAGAGAGGGTCCACCCAGGATAGGACCTTGGAAGAGCTTCGGAAAGATAAGTCTTGTCTCGACCGTCTCCAAGCTCAGTAAGCCGCTACTGCTGACCTCTGCTAGGCCGTAAAATCTTCTTCCACAAATGAATTGCCAGAACAGGAGACAGGAAGACAAGAGTGATGAAGGGTGCAGCTCATCAGACAATACAAGGTGTTTCCTCTAGGGGATATCACAAAGGGACAGAATTTGGGTCTGGACTCTCGGTTCTCAAATTACCACCAAACTCTAAAAACTGATTTAAGTTTTAGTTTCTTATCATGTATAAGGCCCGATATTCATGACGTACACACACACATATATATTATATATATATATATATATATATATATATATATTATATATATATATATATATATACATAGATAGATATTATATATACTATATACTATATATATATATATATACATAGATATATATATATATATATATTAATATATATATATATATATATGATAGATATATATATATGATTGTTAGATATACATATATGCTATGTATATATATATATATATATATATATATATATGTATTATATATATATATATATATATATATATATATATATATATATATAAACTCTCACAAATATTAAATAGCAAAAACGTATACGCACATGTAAACATTTCAGAAACAAGACTGTTTCATTTCAAATATGAGATTACCTCCTTTCAGAATAGGACGGATAGAAGCAGAGGTGAACAGCTATTTCATAAAAATAAAAGCGCCTGAAAAGTTACATAACCGGTTTTATGTTTCCTCATTTGACCAGAATGACAGGCGTCTAGAGGTTGACGGGCAAACACCGGCGGTACCGAAGTCTTTTCACCAAAGCTGCAAATACTCTGGCAAGTCTGACTAGTCTTCATTGAAATGGCTGTAAATACTGTGGCTGGTTTTTGTATAAATGCCACGGATTTTTTTTTTTTTTCACGATTATTTTGCTTGGTGGAATCATCGCTTAAAAATGGCGTGTTGAATATATTTTGCATGTCTTAAAGGAAAAGTATTTTCTGCTTTTAATTCTTTAGGGATTGCAACTCAAGTTAAATTATAGTATCCATTACAGGTATATAATCTTTACAGGCATATCTTTAAAGAACGTGATTGTACTTCGTACTATTCATAATGTCGAGGGTTTTCTTTTTTTTTTTTATTTATTTATCCTCGTCTTTACCGAAAGTGACTGTTCATTGTATCTCTGTAATATCTACGAAACTACTACCACTCACAAACAATCGAGAACTATTTTTCCCAACTCGAAAAGAACGTCAGTCTTGAAACAAAATAGGCTCCGCAGCACCTGATCTGATCATTTCTACATGAATATTTCAGGATCCAAATCCTAAAATGTGTTGTTTGTCGTTGCCGGATTTCCTAGGATTTCGTCGTATTTAGTCCCAACCGAAATGTAGAGCATAGAAAAATACTAAAGTTGATAGAAGGAATATAAAAGCGTAGCGAGTGTAAATCTGTTACCTTGGTGGGTTAACCTTTATGGTAATTTATCGGGGGAAAAGGGATTTCAAATATTAAAAATCAACCACTATATCAGTATTATTGTATTACTTAAAAATGTTTAAAAACAAAGACTTTCGAACACTTGAACGGAGTTCCTACTCAGTCTTTACGTAAAGACTGAGGAAGGACACCGTTCAGGTGTTCCAAAGTCTGTTTTTTTTAACGTTTACCAATAATGAATTTTATTGTGGATTTGGATCTTTGCTGGATAGTGACCCCAAGGGTTTTAATCTGGTATGTATCTACCTTTGCGGCGTGTTTAGTACAAGTCGATTACCGTAGAAACATAAAGAAAACACTGTAACTATCATAATGATAATGACCCCCAAAAGTATCACTCCTAAATAACGATCCCGCAAACCGTTCAAGGGTCACTATCTAGGAAAGAACCGTGGATTTTCAATATACTAAATTTTGTCACGGAATTAATTAGTAAATTGAGATTTTCCAATAAAATGTCGTTGATCAAGACTGAGGAAGGACACCGCTCAGGTGCTCTAAAGCCTGACTTTTTAACTGCTACCAATAATAACATTTATTGATTTAATTGTAGATTTATGATAACTGTAAAAAATATATCACGGAATTCATTAGCAAAGGGAGATTTTCAAATAAATTTGATATACCTAGTTCATGGAGGCATTATCAAGTGTTCTTAAATTATTTCTACTGGACTGAAATACTTAAAGATGAATGGCCCTGGTTTTGTTAGAAAACATGGGTAAAATACAAAATTCCGTATGTCTGTTTTACAGTTACTTATGATTTTTTATTATAATCATGAGGAATATTTCTCTTAGAGCCGCAGGAATGGTTATATTAATTTCAAATAGTAATTTGATTACAATAGCTATCAATTTATTCATTAACCTCACCCAGAATATATTGTAGAGAAAACTCAAACGATACCAACAAAAAAGTAATTTACCGGCGATATAATCCACAACCGAAAATAAATTTACAATAAGAGAACACCTCAATAAGTTGAAAGTCATAAGAACACATATTACTCTAAATCTGGGAACTTGCAAATTTTCCCCACACATACAAAATTTGGCTGAATAATATATATTTACAAAATAGGTAAGGCAACAGCAACAGAATTGTACCGAAACCCTTGACGGGACACAAAAGAGCATTGAGACATGACATTAGGAATTCCCAGATTTTCTTTCATCCCATTATAATCTATTCATGACATTATTGGACAGAGTCCTCGCTGGTTTCCAGTAATATTCTCCCACAGAGGAGAGGCTGGAAGACACCAACATCAGTCTAGCGAATGTCACAAAGCATGAAAGGAAAGTTGAGGGTTGACGATACTGACAAATGTTTGCAAAGACCTTTCATCAAACTATAACTTCATTATCTAGTTCAAGCGAAGATGCAATGCATTACTCCCCTAAAGCAATTCTCCTTACATTATATCTTCTTCCCAGCTGGATTCCCATTTTTATATGGGGTCGCTGTTTCGGATGAGTCGTTTCCATCTATTTCTATCCTACGCTTCTGCCTCATCAATTCCCTTCTCATGTAAGTCTCCTCTCACAAAGTCCTTCCATCTCTTCCTTGGTCTCCCTCTTCTTCTTCTTCCTTGAACCTCCATCCCCATAGTATGTCTCCCAGCGTGGTCCTCATCTCTCCTCAACAGGTATCCATACCATCTCAGCATCCCCTCCTGCACTTTCATTGATACTTACATTATATGCGCTTCTATTTCTATCGATTCATTTATTCATTTACACATATGCTTTTTTCCAGTAAATGATGTCTTTTTTCCTGTATTACCTATGACCCTCAGTTACTTCTTTCAACTGAACACCTTATTCTTGTGGCTTGTTCCCTATGGAGAGGGTTGATCTTAATGATAATAAGAATAATAATGATAATATATTGAACTCCAGATGATTGTTCCCTGTTCATAGTAAGTCTAAGGTGATGATAATCTATTGATCCTTTTTTTTAACCTAGTATATATGTTTTGCTAAAAGCCAAACCTACCTCTTAATTTCCTAATTTATTCACACTTTTTGGATACACCTGTCATGACAATACTCAAGATCCAAATGAAGAATCAAATGCAGAAATTCTAACGCCTATGGCATGACTCGAAGTTAATACGGTAGACCAGGGCTCTCCAAACTATGGCCCGCGGGCCACATCCGGCCCGCCACATAATTTCATCCGGCCCGCCAAACAATTCGTATTTTGTTCGTATTCTCTTGCGTTGGATGAATCAACTGATGTGTGTGATACCTCTCAGCACTTAGTATTCATTCAAGGTGTTGATAGTGAATTTAATGTGACCCAAGAATTAGCATCAGTTCAAAGCATGCACACCACAACAACTGAAGAGGACATTTTCAATGAAGTAAGTGCAATGTGTGACAATTGATGGAGGAAAGAATATGTCTGGGACAAAGAAGGGTTTGGTTGGGCCTATTCCAGCAGCTTGTGAGGTTGGAGGATTCTCAAAACCCATTTTTCTGCATTGCCTTATCCATCAACAAGTATTGTGCCTAAAATATTTTTATATGTCTTGTGCCATGAAACTTGTTGTTTCTGTGGTTAATTTCATTAGATCTCATGCTCTCAATCATCGCCAGTTCCGTGATTACTTAAAAGAAATTGATGCTGAGTTTGTTGGCTTGCCTTATTATACAGCAGTTAGATGGCTTAGTTGTGGAAAAGTTTTGCTGCATTTCTTTGAGCTCAGATTGAAATTGATTTATTTCTCACAGAGAAAAATAAACCTCAGCCATTATTATCAGAATGTGAATGGATTTGGAAATTGGCATTTTTTGCAGATATGACAGGTCATATGAATCAATTGAATCTGAAGTTGCAAGGCAAAACAAATTTGATCAGTGACTACTGTGTTCATGTCAAGGCATTCAGAACAAAACTTCCGCTACTTGAAGGCCAGGTGAAATTTAAGAATTTTGCTCATTTTCATGTGAAAAATTTCATGCAGAAAGGAAAGTTGAATTTCCTTCTTCATTTGCAAATGAAATAATTTCAGATTTGAAAAAACAGTTTCAGGAGCGATTTGCTGACCTTGATGCCAAAGCAAATGAAATCAGGCTCTTTCATAATCCATTTGACTGCAATGCTGAAAATCTTCCAACTCAATTTCAAAAGGAAATTATTGATCTTCAGGCAGATGACAGACTGAAAGATAAGTATAGAGAAGGAAATCTGATTGATTTTTATAAATGCCTACAGCGAGATCAGTTTCCAGATTTGATAAAGTTTGCTTGTAGTTTTGTGTCCATTTTTGGTACGTACAACATACTTGTGTGAACAAACATTTACCAAAATGAAGTATGTGAAATCTAACTATCGAGCAAATTTGTCTGATGATCATTTGAAATCAATTCTTATAATTCGCTCATCTAATCTGGAACCTGATTTCAATGTAATTTTGAAGTCAAAACGTCAGTATCATTCGTCACACTAATTTGGTTGCATAAAACTAAAGGCAGGATTCTATTTAGTTTACACTGATTTTTTCCAACAAGATATGTTTTAATTTTTCCATGTTTATACTCTAATATTTGAGGAAACTAAATTACTGGCACTGATTTTTTGTTCTTGTTTTTTTCCTTTGGCCCGCATAAATGTTGGAAATATATAATGTGGCCCTTACATTCAAAAGTTTGGAGACCCCTGCGGTAGACAAAGGGTAACACTAACCATCTGACCACGAAGAACAATTTAAATCTACTCCGGCACACGCTTACAGATATCTGTCGAATGGATATTAATAGTACTAAATATATTCAAATGCTAGCAGTCGGCCATTCGGTAAACTATCTGGAGTCAAACGTTTAATATCCCTTTTTCGATTTATACATATCAGATATCCATCTTTCAATTTACCAGCTACATTATAAACAGTATCAGTAAAATTATTTAGATATTATAATACAGGCATATCTTAAACGCTTTATTCCTGAATATCCAAACATTTCTGAGTAATAAAATGGTCTACGTCTAATCTGGTCCACTTTACCATCTAACCATAAAACTTCACGAAGTGTCATGTCTTCTTGGGTAAAGGAAACCCAACTGACACAAATAATAATACTTAAATTAACCACTCTGATGTTAATGTATATGATATATATATATATATATATATATATATATATATATATATATATATATATATATATATATATATATATATATATATATATATATAACTCATTGTTAATGCCATGGATAAAAAAGTTTGTTCAGCGGACTCTTTTGAATTCCAAAATATCAGCGAATTCATGTGGGTTAAGTCTGGTCTAAATGGCTCTCTTCCCTCCCCTGTATTTGGATGTCGTCTGAATTTTTACTCTGCCCTTGTGACAAGTATAATTTCACTTGCAGGCTGATTAATGGAACCTGGTTACAGTATCCTGCAGTACGAGAGTTTCACATCGCACCTTCAAAAAATCGTTCGTTGCAGCGGACGACTACAGTCGAGTAACAACCGCCTACAATGTGAAAGGAATTTCATGGACTTCTTCGACCGACACCGTATCTCGTCGTTAATCTCGTTTTAATGCGGAACGCTCCGGCGGCTGTTCGGAATCGACTACAAAAAGGGACATACTTCCGACAATTACGACCCGAAGGATATTCAACTCTACTTTGCTGGCGAAGGACTCGTGCTGGGATGATCTATTCATCGCGAACGTAATCGTGTAGCTTAGGATGCAGAGAATAAGTATGAGCGCAAAATGGAACGTTGGACCCGCCAGGCAAATTTTTCCTTGTTTTAACCATTGAAAAAGGCCGTTTCATTGGGCTATAGGTGGTTGTCTGGAACTGTGTAATGGACGAAAGTTGTTCGAAAGCTAGTTAAAAGTGAAGTAGTATAACCTCGGTCATGTATCCTATATATATAAAGCATCATGTATCTATATAAATGATCATAAATAAATAACAGAATCGAAATATATTTTTTGCGTGTACGCACTAGGAATCTATATATAAATGATCATAAATAACGGAATCGAAATATATCGTGCGTGTACGCAATAGGAATTCTATTTTTAAAGTGCACATATATTAATCATAATTATATGATCCATATACATATGTATTAACAAATCAGGTAGCCTATAATCAATCTGTTACCTTTTATCTTACCAATATCTGCAGGTATTTATGAGTTAGTATATGAATTAATGAATCAGATATATAACAATTAGCATAAAAAATCACGAATCAATCAGCATAAACATTAATAATGTTATCAATTCATATATGAAATTTTTATCAGTTAAAATATGATTTTTATCGTGTTAATCTTCATTCTATGCAATTATCTAAGAAGTTACATTAGTAATTTTTCCTGTAGCATAAGTAATCTTAAAGAGATGAAGTGAAAAAACTGTATCATTATATATCACGTGATCACTATTATTTACCAATATCATTGTTTTATATTTTTATTACTTGAATCAATTCATGTACACAATGAATTTTTTATTTACTTATATATATATATATATTCACATAGTGTCTGTATCACACTCCTATAAGTCAAATGCAAGTCAAGTTTGAGTAATATTCAGTAGTTGGTTTTGGTAGCTGACCGAGCTGATGTAAGTGTTTACATAATAAAAATATGGAATGTTAGTCCATATATATAAAAGTCTAAAACTAAAGAGGTCAACCAGATTGCTTGCAGGAATGTGATCAGACTAGAGACGCTAAAGATGACGTATACAATAAGTATGTAGGCTAAGATAACATGCCGTCATCTGTGGTCATTCATTTGTTTTGAAACAGTCCAAGCTCCTGCTTGAGACAACTACCCCTACCTATGATTCAAACGGCCTACGTGATCTGTAGCGTGTCTCATTTGATTGTGTGTTCGTATGAAACTATATCATTTGTATGTATGTTCATATGTTCGAACTACTGTCTGTTCCCTCATAACTAGTAACAGAGATGGTAGACGGGCAGAACAGAGTTAGCTATCGTCATTAGAAGACCTGTACCTCTTTACCTAAGCTTTATCATGTAGAGGAATAGGATTAGCCATCATCATTGGCAGAAGCGATCAAGCTATCGTTATTAGAAGACTTGTACAATCATATCTGATCTTCACCATGTAAACTTCAGAAGAATATATATACTTAGTGTTTTCTACAAGAACCTCACCGAACTATGAGTTTAACACATCGTCGTAAAGATAATACCGACTTCGTAAGTGATCTACAAAACCCCAGACACTCCATTGAAGATGGAAGTGCAATACCAACCGACTTAGCGTATAGATTATCGCTAGTCTAACATTACCTCATAGGGCGCCTTATCATACAAGGCACAAGCCCTAATATTGGACTTCCATCTTCAATGGAGTGTCTGGGGTTTTGTAGATCACTTACGAAGTCGGTATTATCTTTACGACGATGTGTTAAACTCCATAGTTCGGTGAGGTTCTTGTAGAAAACACTAAGTAATAAAAAAATTATATATTCTTGAAGTTTACATGGTGAAGATCAGATATGATTGTACAAGTCTTCTAATAACGATAGCTTGATCGCTTCTGCCAATGATGATGGCTAATCCTATTCCTCTACATGATAAAGCTTAGGTAAAGAGGTACAGGTCTTCTAATGACGATAGCTAACTCTGTTCTGCCCGTCTACCATCTCTGTTACAAGTTATGAGGGAACAGACAGTAGTTCGAACATATGAACATACATACAAATGACATAGTTTCATACGAACACACAATCAAATGAGACACGCTACAGATCACGTAGGCCGTTGAATCATAGGTCGGGGTAGTTGTCTCAAGCAGGGAGCTTGGACTGTTTCAAAACAAATGAATGACCACAGATGACGGCATGTTATCTTAGCCTACATACTTATTGTATACGTCATCTTTAGCGTCTCTAGTCTGATCACATTCCTGCAAGCAATCTGGTTGACCTCTTTAGTTTTAGACTTTTATATATATGGACTAACATTCCATATTTTTATTATGTAAACACTTATATATATATATATATATATATATATATATATATATATATATATATATATATATCTATATATATATAGTGTAGATATATATATAATATATATATATATATATACATATATATATATAATCCGAAGGCGGGTCAGGAAAGGCACTATCCATATGCATTTTATTAAAATATTTGCTGACGTTTCACAACTCCACATAGTTGCATTTTCTAGGCTGCAAACAAGCGAACATGGTAATCAATAAACTAATAATTATAATTAATTTAAAACATTCAGAATATAATTGATAAAACATTTACTTAAAGAACAAGCAAATGGCTGGTGACAACCTACCCAGAAGGAAGTTAAAAACATACTACTGTACTCGTATAGAGTTACAACGAGAGAGAGAGAGAGAAAAAAAAAACAATAACAAACATACAGACAGAGAAAAACAGCTCAACAAGACCATCAGGCAATAAACAATTGTGTGGATGACGTTTGGGAGTTTAACGGTGGTACGGTCAATTTGATAATAATGGATTCCAGTATTGTTAAGTCGTTTTCTTTTTGTACCTGTCCTACTATTGAAAAATCTTTATTGTCTATATAGGTTTTACATATTTTTGAATGGTTCTTAATATTAGATTGTTCAGGGCTAGACAGTTCTGAAGGATAGTCTCCACTTTGGAGGGGTGCCGATCATAAAAATATTTGCCAAAAATACACTAATCAAGACAGGCTAATGAATTTATCAGGCATTATTAGCACTATAATAAAGCATATTCTCTGTGAGTTTTATCATCCTACAGGGAAAATAAATGATTTTAAGAAAAAAAATGTGAAATTCAGGGCCACTTGTACTGAAGGTTATTTGGTGATCGGTGAGAAACTACAGTCTTGAATAGAAATTCGGTCTTACAGAATGTTGGTATATCCACCTGGAATATGCACATAAATCATTATCAAAATAGAACAGTAAATAAGCACGTAACAAAAAAGAAAGAGAGAGCAACAACTGAAGCGAAAGCGCAGCCGATAAATATGGAAATCACAAATATTATAGTATATCTCTCTAAATTGGTCGATGTCGTTTTCTACGTTTCCTACGAGTAGTTTCATCTCAGAAAACCATTTTAGGGGTATCTAAACTCATTTTTCAAGTTTCGTCCTCAGAAAAAATCGCTTTTTCGCTTTTTCTCTGGTTTGGTTTTTTGGTTTTTTCGGGAAGGGGGGGGGGGGGATATTTCTTTGATTGTCCTAAATATATAATTTTTAGATGTTTATGGCTATCAAGTGACATAATAACTACAAACTCTCAGAAGGTTTTGTCCCTAAATTGAGGTTTGAATTTTTTCTGAATATTCTTCCTAGCTATAGTCTTAATTTTTCGGCGGGGCTTTTCGCTGAACTTACCTGAAGTTGTTTGCTCTTTCTTTTGTTATTACGTGCTTATTTACTGTTCTATTTTGATAATACTTTATGTGCATGTTCCAGGTGGATATGCCAACATTCTGTAAGACCGAATTTCTATTCAAGACTGTAGTTTCTCACCGATCACCAAATAACCTTCAGTACAAGGGGCCCCCGGGCCCTGAATTTCACATTTTTTTTCATAAAATCATTTATTTTCCCTCCCTGTAGGATTGATAAAACTCACAGAGAAATATGCGTTATTATAGTGCTAATAATGCCTGAAAATTTCATTAGCCTGTCTTGATTAGTGTATTTTTGGCAAATATTTTTACGATCTTTTACGATCGGCACCCCTCCAAAGTGGAGCCTACCCTGAAGCTGACCCCTCTGTGAGCATCAATGCGCACTCGCAACAGCCTCTTTGTACATCCGACATAGATCCCCCTGACTACATCCTGGGGCTCTTGACGTATATATAACGTTGGATGTAAACAAAGGACTGAGCTTGTCTTTGAACTTGAAGAGGGAGCCAACTGTTCGGGGATTCTTCGGAATGAGTTTCAGGTTGAGGGCCGGTAATTCTTTTTATTTTTGAATGATGGTTAGAAATTTCTTCCCGAATTGTCATCTTATATGTAGGGGAACGCCGCGTACAAATTCATTTTAAGGGACAGTGTGATGGAAAACAGTTTTGATGGAAACAGTTGTTCCTGAAATAGTTTTGAAAAGAGTTGTTATTTCTTCATGAAAGGTCAGCCAATTCGATGACAGAGTAAAAGCCCTATGGAGGAGGGTAGAAACAGCGTTTAATTTAAAATTGAAATAACACGAGCTATAAAAATTCATACCTAAACCCGTAAACGTACCTTTACGATATATACCCGTGTGGAATCCTACAGAGTTCTTGGAAACAAGAACGTCCAAAAATGGGAGTTTACTGTTAGATTCTTTTTCTAGCGTAAATTTTATATTAGGGTGTTGGGTATTGACGAAGTCCAAGAAAGAATCGGCATTAAAATCTTGTTTAAATAGGACAAACATGTCATCAACATAACGTTTATAAAATAAAGGGAGGAAGGATAAGGGGCAGGTGTCCATTATGAGCTCTGCCAGAAAGTTCATAAAAATGTTAGCGAACGTATATAAGTACAAGTGCCCCAAATGTAGTCAGGGGATCTATGTCGGATGTACAAAGAGGCTGTTGCGAGTGCGCATTGATGCTCAGCAGAGGGGTCAGCTTCAGAACTGGAGCAGATTGTCTAGCCCTGAACAATCTAATATTAAAAACCATTCAATATGTAAAACCTATATAGACAATAAAGATCATTTCATAGTAGGACAGGTACAAAAAGAAAACGACTTAACAATACTGGAATCCATTATTATCAAATTGACCGTACCACCGTTAAACTCCCAAACGTCATCCACACAATTGTTTATTGCCTGATGGTCTTGTTGAGCTGTTTTTCTTTGTCTGTATGTTAGTTATTGTTTTTTTCTTTCTCTCTCTCTCTCTCTCTCTCTCTCTCGTTGTAACTCTATACGAGTATAGTAGTATATTTTTAACTTCCTTCTGGGTAGGTTGTCACCAGCCATTTGCTTGTTCTTTAAGTAAATGTTTTATCAATTATATTCTGAATGTTTTAAATTAATTATAATTATTAGTTTATTGATTGCCATGTTCGCTTGTTTGCAGCCTAGAAAATGCAACTATGTGGAGTTGTGAAACGTCGGCATATATTTTAATAAAATGCATATGGATAGTGCCTTTCCCTGACCCACCTTGGATTGTTCTTCGAGCTGTTGCTCCGATAATTACAGTCCCTGACAACATTGCTATTAGTACATCCTTTAACTGGAAACGAAGTAATTTCAAATTGACAGGCAATTACAAAAACACGATTAGGAATAAGAAAAGTTAGGAATCAAAGTCGTTAGAGGGAGAAGAGGTAAAGGAGTAGGGGGGCAGCGTGTCTAGACTTTTAACAGCCTTACTTTGGTAAAAGTGGTAAATGCTGCAAACAACAGGAACAAAACATCAAGCACTACAATCAGTCGGTGGCGGTTGCCGAGCACTTCTGAGGGAAAAAAAAAGAAATAAAAAAAAGTTCAGAATAGACTGGGACAATATGAACTTCCCATACAAAAGCAAATGAAACGGGCAGACTAATTGTCGAAAAGGCCTTTATAACGTGTGAAAATAATGTAATGGAAGGCAACACTAGAAGCAATTTTGAGGACAGCCTATCTAGGAAAATCAAGTGCACACCATTAGAAAAGAGGACAGAAAATACGAGGGACCACATGGACAACACACACCTCGAAGAAGCCGCACGCAGACCAAGGCCAAGATCAAGAGAGTGGGACTACACAGGAGAAGGAAGATAATAAAAGGATTTAATTAAGCCAGAACACGAAACTGGAACAACAGGGACTTTCATTCCCTCCCCATACGCAAATATATACAGATGGCCAGCGGTCCTGTTATTCTATTTTTCCTGAATAAATATCTCCACCAGACACCATACAGTTTAAATGAGGCCCTGTTAATTAAATATATATCATGATAATTCATAGACAAATTTTTTCCTTGATATGATATAAATATAGATATATATATATATATATATATATATATATATATATATATATATATATATATATATATATATATATCTATATATATATATATATATAATATACTTACTATATATATATATGATATATATATCTATATATATATATATATATATGTATATATATATATATATGTATGATACTATATATATATATATATATATATATATATATATATATATATATATATATATATCTATATACTATATATATATATCATATATATATAATATTATATATATATATATATATATATATATAGTATCTTATATATCTATCATATATATATAATATATATATATATATATATATATATATATATATATCTATCTATATATCTATATATATATATATATATATATATATATATATATATATATATATTATCTATATAATATATATCTATATATATTTATATATCAAGGAAAAATTTGTTTATAAATTATCATGAAATAAGGTAATATTTCATGAGAAAGCATCTATAGAAACAAAAGGGGAACAAAATAGGAAAGAAAGAATGGGGATGGTATTAATAACGAAACATAATGAATAATGAAATTGATGCGCGGCTAAATAGGGGACAATACAGTAAAATGAAAAGTATCAAAACGTCAACGTGAAAATAATGGGAAAGATGATCAACACTGAGCAGTAGAAAAACACTTAAAAGAGAAGTGAGGATGAAGAATTAAAAGATTACAAATGCCAGTGTCAAAATGCTGACTTCACAATACCCTTTAAAGAATGAAGAGGGACATACCTGACCTCAGCCTCATCATTGCCACAAGAGGACTTGAAAACATCGACTCATGAGACTGAACTTCATTCTTCGTCCTCAGAGCGAGGCCAAGGAAACTTTGAGAAACAAATGAGAAGTTTTATGGCCTCGTATATATGATGGCTCTTGGGAAGTCTTCCTACTGGACGGCAAAAGGAAACAAGAAGTCATATGAAAAAGTCATGATTAAGCTTTTACAGGATGGTAAAAGACAACGGAGGGGAGAGAGAGAGAGAGAGAGAGAGAGAGAGAGAGATATATTTCTGTAAAGCTGCTTGAATACAATAACCCCATTTTCGTTTCAGATTCTATGACGTTTTCCTCATAACACAACCAATTTAGAGAGAGAGAAGAGAGAGAGAGAGAGAGAGAGAGAGAGAGAGAATATATATCTTTGTAAAGCTGCTTGAATACAATAACCCCATTTTCGTTTCAGATTCTATGACATAACACAACCAATTTAGAGAGAGAGAGAGAGAGAGAGAGAGAGAGAGAGAGAGAGAGAGGAATATTTTAGAGCATAAATGGAAAGTTAAGGTAAAAGATGAGAAAAAGAATCATCTATATGTATGATCACTAAACATAAAACAACCTATTTAGTTTTAAGGCCGCCACGTTCTGATATATGAATCATTCTGAAGAAAGTCCCAAGTCAGAAGTGGTACCTTGTGTACAAAAACATCATATGAAAGCCTGACCCTTAGCACAGCCTTAAATGCCTCTGATGTCTTTCAATGGGCCTTCTTTGAAAAGGTAAATGGGCCTGCCCAGGCGTGGTTTGTCATATCCCAGTCCAAAATATTTCAGGTCATAAAGAAGCCATTTTGAAAAGGGGAAAATTCTTTAATGATAATCACGCCTTTTCCTGCAGGGCGGTGCCTAAAATTTATTTT
>NC_087201.1:68768140-68773140 GCF_015104395.2 Macrobrachium nipponense
TAGCGTCTCAAAAGATTTTGGAAAAGATCGAATAATTTTTACATTCATAAACTCAGGAACGTTATTACTGGTTTCCTAATAAAGTCTCTCTCTCTCTCTCTCTCTCTCTCTCTCTCTCTCTCACACACACACACACACACACACACACACACACACACACACACACACACATATATATATATATATATATATATATATATATATATATATATATATATATATATTATAGTATGCCACCTTATATTGTCTTATATTGTCCTACTACTTAGTATAGACTGTGATTAACCTATTGAGTACAGAGATTTTGCTTGCAGTAGTGTGGCACTTTGTGTTAATATTGTATCCAGTAACGTAAAGTCTTTATCGATAGGGCTTGCATATTTTATTCTTCTGATAACTCTAGTGAATTATATGATAAGTGGACACACCTAAGTTTAAAACTGAACCCTTATGTTATTTTAGGATTATCTTGAATTCATTAGAGCTTAGCATTTTCTGTTTATTTGGTTAAGCCGCTCCAAGTCATTTGCATTATCTTCTGATATAAAGTAGAGGCATTCCTCCAATTCTTATATCACACCCTCCAGGCCGTGACCACCGTGATGATATATCATATATATATATATATATATATATGTATATATATATATATATATATATAGCATATAAGCATATAGACTATCAACATCATTATATTAATAACAGGTATATATTTCTTCATTTCTAATGTACGAAAAATTTAGGTTACATCTGCGTTGCAATAGTAAATGTAGACATTTATCAATAAATCTTAATAATGCACCGTTTTGAAAGAAATCATGGCATATTAGGACTTAATTCAATAGGGGTTTATATTACAGTTATTTTACAGCTCATATTACAGCTGTAAATGCTTATGGGCAGACGATCGTTCTCTTGCAGGCTTTAAAAAACAGTCATTGCATGAAAGAACAGCCTTTTCCATTAAAGTTGGCTCGCAAACACTATGTGACAAAGTAGCAGCAGCAATCGGCTTTTATTGCGTTTCAGATTATGCACAGGACACGTAATTGTCATGGCAACAATACTATGTTAACTTCTCGAATTCTTCGCACTCTTTGGACACGCCTGTCACAAAAAAGACTTGAATGCAAGTGGAGGAAATATAAAGAAATTGTGATATCCGGTAGTGGGAAACAAACCCGCATACCATAACCACAGCGGAGTCACGTTGCCCACCTGACCACGAGAAGGATTAAAAGTCTATTGCCGCTTGTACATAGATTTACATGACGAGTCCAGGCATATTTATTATACCTATCCTCACTATCGTAGCCAAGTGGGCAATCAATTTTCTTGCTTTGTAGGCTGAAATATATATATGTATATAGCATTTACTTTTCACTTTTTAACAAATACGTATGCAGTTGTAACCTCAAGCCCTTTAACTTCCAGAATACATAGTGCTTTTTGGGTACGTACAAAGCCTGAAGATCCAAGAGCAGGAAATATGGAGCTATTATGACGTCCGGTAGCTGAAAACAAACCCGCATCCCATAATCACAACGAGGTCACAAGTTTACGATTGCTTGTTTGTCATTTATGCCGTGCTGCATTATGATGAGAAGCGGGGAATGACGGTACAGGTTCACAGGTTTGTTTGGAAGACTTCTGATGTCTGTTTCGCTCATTGGTTGGTTTCTGCTACTTTATCGCAGGGAATGGAAACAAATGGAAACCCAGACACTAGTTGTCCTTTGGTGCCTAAGTGAAGGTTTATAGGGATATGCAGGGAATTGTGTGTGTGTGTGTGTGTGTGTGTGTGTATACGTATATATATATATATATATATATATATATATATATATATATATATATATATATATATATATACTATTGTGACGAAGTGCCAGGTATCTGGTTACTACTCTTACCATTCATTAATTGTTACCTCACTATAGCTAGACACCTGAACCTTCACCACAGGTAACATACGACTGAATACCCTAAAGGTAACAGTGATCCCTTAAACAACTTACCAGTTGCAGAAAATCAGACTAAGTTCATCAAAACAGGTATGAGGTAATCTTATATGTAATTACTTTAATTAAAGATCATCATTCCATCAACAACTTAAAAAGTTTTAGTATTTCCCTGATTTCAGAAGTCTAAGTACTTCCCTGGTTCTAACTCACTTCAACTAGATTAAAGGAAAACCGCTCAATTACCACTCTATGTTTCTACCTATACAAAAATACACTTACATACTGGTGTAAAAGAAAACACTTATAAAAATCTTAAAGGCAAAAAATTTATTATCAAACTCAAAATTTATCGGTAAAATTCACAATCTCAGGGAAATTACTGTTACTTGTAAACAAAGCAAAGGTTAATTAATTCTTGAATTAATTAAGTAAAATTAAATCAAAATTAATTTATCACAAAATTCAAGAAAATTGATTAATTAATCGAAATTCAAAAGTGTTAGGTTATAATTAAAATTTGGAAATTAATTCTCAAGTGCCAAACAACAATAAAACTTGAAAAGAATTCTAAGTAAATGCAAATTAATTCACAAGTGTTAAATCCAATTAAATGTGCAACGATTAATTACTGAAAACAATTAAGTTAATCAAATTTTGAATGCAGGTGAAAACACAGAAAAAGGTAGAAAATACCAAAATTGCCAAAAATCAGTAATCACACAGAAAATAAAATAAAAACACACACTTCAATAAGAAAATGGATAAATGAACAAAAAAATCACTTTAATAAGAAAAATGGATAAACGCAAAAAAATTTCACTTCAAATGAAACAAACACAAAACAAAAAAAATTGCAATGTGTAAAAACTGAAATTTTCACCAAACCACTGTAACTATTAGTTGCAACTAATAAATCTTACAATAACACATTACCTTGGTACCAATTGTTTCTGCTGCAGCTATCTCCAAAATTTCACCACACAATTCACAATATTTCAAAAAAGAAAAGGCGCCGTTACACACTTGTACAATGTTTGTTCAGATTCCACAATAAACACTAAATAATACTAAATAACTCTAAGAAATCCAAAATCTAAAATTTACGAGTGACCATTCAGTAAGTATTAAATCTTTACGTTAATGTAATATCAAGTATGGCACGGGAGAGAGAGAGAGAGAGAGTGCTCTTTCTTTCTCTCTTCCTTGTATGGGCGAATTTCAAAAAACTGACGGGCTCAAATCGTTTTGGACACGTAGTTCAGCTAATATCATGGAAATTCTCTTTCAAAACAATATCTAAAGAGAAATTGAAATTACAATCGTAAATAACATTTATTATTACGTGATTTAAGATGATAAAAGTATTTTAATATGAAAGGAATAATGCTATACAAAGAAAGCAAAACTAAGTGATGTCATTTCCCATTGATGACGTATGCTTGAATAGAAGGTTCTAGAACGATCTTACAAAAATAGATAGAAAACAGGGTGAAATCTTCTCGTGGCTTTCTCAACAAAGAAGTACGTGTCTGAAACAGACCTCGACGCGAGTAGAACTGACATGTTATGAAAACAAAACGGAGACCTCGAGCTCCCTTTTATCTTGAGCGATGACAAGTTATGGAAACAATTTGTAGCTTGGAATGGACAATGTTAATCTCTCTCTCTTTTCACATTCTATGTTATATTCTTTTAAATCATGTTATGTGAAACCTGAAATAGCAGCATATAACATTTATATATATATATCATTATATATATATATATATATATATATATATATATATATATATATATAATATATATATATATATATATATATAGGGTAGATCCATAAAAACACCACATAAATAGAAAAGTACTATTTTAGAGACTGCTGTCTCCCTCTTCAGGTATATGAATGAGAAAAGCTTACAGAAAAGGTGTGTATTTATACCAAGAGACCCATCCACAGGTAAGACAATTAGGTCACCCCCGCTGATAATCTTCCTTAATCTTCTTAAGTGTTCGTTGAATGAAAATCTTGGCGATCACATCTGAATCCCACGCTCCTTTTGAGATGTTCATTACCTGCCTCCTCTTTTATTAAGGCCGATACCATCATTTGACTCTTGTACCGGCAGTTGCTGCTATAAATTATAGGTGACAAATTCCTGTTTATTCTATGGTTATGTTTATTTATGGTTGAAAATAGTTCTTATTCAGGTCAGTTAAAGCATTTAGTAACATTCCTTTTAACTGACGTAAATAAGAAATATCCTGTTCCCCGTAGATTTATGATAGTTCCATCCACTCGCTAAAAAAAGAAATTTAGAGGTGTTTATAATGAGTAGATCAGACAAAGACGGCAAATCGTAATAATGGACAAAGACTTCTACCTCGACAAAATCAACCAACTCCTTAGCGACACAAACATTTACAACAAAACTAACGAAAAATCCCCTCCAAAACGTCCTCACCGAACTTTTTCGGAAAGTAAGATTAATTGGCCAAGACAAAAAAAAGTATTGAAGAAATTTAAAGTAATTAATCCTAAACTCCCCTACTTTTATGGCCTTCCCAAAACTTACAAAGACAATCTTCCATTCAGACCCATCGTTCCATGTGTCGGAGCTTTCAATTACAAAAATTTTTTTAAATGGTTAGCTGGCCTCCTTTCCCCTTTTTTAGGCCCTTTTTCTCCCAGTCACAGTAAACATTCGGAAGATTTTTGTCACAAATTCAGAGAAGCACATATACCACTTCACAACATAAAACTTTTAAGCCTTGGCGTATATTCCCTATTTACAAAAGTACCAGTACAGGACGTTCTTCAATTTTTGAGGGAAAAATTATCCCCCTATTCAGATCATTTCCCATTGGCGCTTGACAAAATATTAAAGCTAGTTGAATTATGTGCATCTATTAACATATTTTCGTTCGGGGAATCATTCTATAAGCAAAAATTCGGATGAAGTATGAATAGTACTTTAAAGTCCTATTTTAGCCAATCTGTACATGGAATACTTTGAAACTACAGTAATAAATGCAATAAAA
>NC_087201.1:68775640-68778140 GCF_015104395.2 Macrobrachium nipponense
TATAATATATATATATATATATATATACACATCAATTGAAACACCACCAGGGAAGCGCCATCTACATATCAGTAAGGACACCCCAAGGCCAAAACCCGGAACAGCATTTTGTACAACTTTATTGGGACATGTTTCGAGTAGTACTATCACTCGTTATCAACCTACAAAATTAAAATGAATGACATTATAGTTCTTGCAATCAAATTCACAATAATAAAATGACATGTATAAAAAATCAAAATAGTAGTACGATAAAAGCTATATATATCTATATATTATATATATATATATATATATATATATATATATATATATATATAAAATATATATATTGATATCTAGCTGAGGGTAACCAATGGACAAAATAGAAATTAATTGCTTTTTTAGATCGTAACTATTAGTTTGAGTAAAAGTTAAAGGTAGATAAATAACAGGTTTCTTTACGTTAGCAGTAGTTTCAGGTTGTTTGTTTACATATAATTTTGAAAGTTGTTTACCAATGTATGTATTTACATAATTGAACGGATAGCCATTGTTTTTTAAGAGTGACCTTAGAAATTCTAAATGAGCTGTTTAAAAATAATAATGATACTGTCAACGGGTTCAACAGGTCTCAGTTAAAGGAACTTTTAATCCTAGCTACCAAAAAATGTTATTTTTTGTTTAACAGTTTGTTGTATAAGCAATTTGATGGTGTAAGTATGGGATCCAGTATAGGACCATCTCTGGCTAATGCTTTTATGTGCTTTATGGAGAAGAACTGGTTAGACGATTGCCCTTTAGATTTTAACCCCTTATTGTACAGGAGGTATGTTGATGATACTTTCTTAATTTTTAAGAGTCGTGACCAGATTCCTCGTTTTTTAGTGTACCTTAATAGTAAGCATATTAATATAGAATTTACATCTGAAGTCGAAGATAATCATACACTTACTTTTCTAGATATTCAAGTAAAAAAAATCTTAATAATAAATTTCACACTTTAGTCTTTAGAAAGCCTACTTTCACAGGTCTTGTGTCTAAATTTCATTCAGCTACACCTTTGAAATATAAGATGAATGTAATTTTTACGCTAGTTACCATAGCATATAAAATTTGTTCTAGCTATTTGAATTTACACGAAAAATTAGAATTTCTAAGGTCACTCTTAAAAAACAATGGCTATCCGTTGAATTACGTAAATACATACATTGGTAAACAACTTTCAAAATTATATGTGAACAAACAACCTGAAACTACTGCTAACGTAGAGAAACCTGTTATTTATCTATCTTTAACTAGTACTGGAACTCATAGTTACGATCTAAAAAAGCAATTAATTTCTATTCTGTCCATTGGTTACCCTCAGCTAGATATCAAAATATATTTTACTTTACAAAATAAATTAAGAAATTTCTTTAAAATTAAAGACCCTATACCAACAAGCCTTCGGTCCAATCTTATCTATAAATGGCAGTGCAGTGGTTGTGATGCCACTTACTTTGGAAAAACTACCAAATCAGCTTGGATGAGATGGTTGAACACCTTGGTAGGTCATTTCGTACAGGCAATTATCTTACAAGACCTAGTTATAGTGCAATTAGGGACCACAGCGAGGAGTCTGGTCACCCTTTACATATCGATGATTTTTCTATTTTAACCTCTACCCAGTTTGCTACAAACCTCGACATTTTAGAAGTTTTATATTCTGTTAAGATAAAGCCTTCCTTGGCTAGAAATGTAGCTGTTACCTCACTTTTGTGTTTTTAGTCTGCATCCTGCTGGTTTGTATATCGACTTAGTATATTTACTGTTCTTTTGTACCATCCATTTTTTGTGACTTAAATTTGCATTCTGCTTTATTTTATTTTATCTACTCAATTGTTCATTTAGCAATTTTTAATTTTATTTTTTTAAGTATTAGCTATCTTTTGACGTACTCTTATGATTTTTATACATGTCATTTTATTATTGTGAATTTGCAAGAACTGCAATGCCATTCATTTGAATTTTGTAGGTTGATAACGAATGATAGTACTACTCGAAACATGTCCCAATAAGTTGTATAAAATGCTGTTCCGGGTTTTGGCCTTGGTGTCCTTACTGATATATATATATATATATTATATATATATATATGCTTAAAAAATCACAGTAGATGCACGTGACTTCATAAATAAGCGAATACCACGGGAAAATGATAGTCAGAAATCCAAGCGCTTTCGTCTTTATTCAGACATCGTCAAGTAGCTCCTTGGACGATGTCTGAAAAAAGAAAACGAAAGCGCTTGGATTTCTGACAACAGTCGCGACCCCATAATAGCTCTCAGCAGGAGAAGAGGCCATCGACTATATCGCTATCATTTTCCCGTGTAAATTTTCCGCTTAATATATTATATATAATATATATATATATATATATATACACTTAATATCTATAGGAGTCAGGATGCAGTCCATATTAATAATCACAACAATAAAGGGAAGAGGACAAACACAGATGTATGAGTTGTCTTTATTC
>NC_087201.1:68780640-68788140 GCF_015104395.2 Macrobrachium nipponense
ATTATAATAAAGATTAAATACCTTCCACTGACTATAGAGTGGAAATGACAACAAATCAGAGAAACATGTCACAGAGTCCGAAACAAAAACAAACAAAATAAAAAAAAATTATCATTAACCAGCAAATCGTGAATGACAACACCGGTCTGGGAAGGGGGAGTTAGATCCTCTGAATAATGACCTTTATAACATTCACTGTAATAACCTCTCAAATTATGAGTTTAATGTATGCAAATGATTTTATACAACATTAGATGCCATAAAAAATTTATGCTATACAAAAGATAAACATTTCCGCCTGAGTTACGTCATAACATTTTTTATTTACTAAATAGAATTCAAGGCACCCCTGCATAAGACCCCACTTGAATTTAATCAGTTCACACTTTAATAAATGCAAATTACAGGTGCTAAGTAAATAATCACTCAAGCAGAGAACACTTTAATTAAACCAAGATGTCCTGGCTTGACAGACTAGCTTATTCATGCGGAATGCAACGTCTACTTTATATCTAAATAGCCTCGATCCAACCGACTGAATTGGCCCTTTTGGAATGATAAATTTAGACAAAAATAAATAAAGATAAAATATTTACTTCTGTTCAGAGTTGTAGTATCGATGAGTGGGTAATCCCAATCTATTGAATCAGCTGTTTGGTTAATTGGTATTCAAATTAGTGGCGGTCGCTCACATGCGTGTGTGTATTTGTGGATTCGGAGAATAAAATGTATTTCGCACTTTTTAGTGTCTCCAAAATAAAGTATTTTACTTTTGATGAAACCAAATGAATCTGTAAACTATTTCCTGTAACTTAACCATACCTTTCATTAATGATTATTGCTTGTCGTAGTGTAATGCCAAAGGTACGCCCAGCTACACTAAAACATGTAGCAAACACCGTCAGCTACTTATCGTGCAATCACAAACAGGTTGAATACAAGTTAACGACATGTTGGTGGTCATAACCCTGACTTCATACGAATATTTGCACTAGCCAAAGCTTCGTTCATCACTCACGGTCGTTGACTTGTTTTCAACTTGTTTGTGATACGTTTGCGGTATGTTACCAACATGTCTTTAAATCTCGTGTCGCTACCCTAGAGTACAACGTTTGATTCTAGGTCAGCATAAGGAACGATATGTGATTCTGTTGACCAAGGCAGTGAATTAGTTGATTGGTAATTTACAACTGAATGATCAGTAATCTGTCTAGATATATATATGTATATATATATATATATATATATATATATATATATATATATATATATATATATGTACATATATATATATATATATATATATATATATATATATATATATATATATATATATATATATATATTATATATACGATCGATAGGTAACCGCTGTCAAGTTCAATTTTAGTCCCAGTCTCAAGAAGACCAGATATACGAAAAAGAATAATTTACAGTTGGACGATCAGATATATATATATATATATATATATATATATATATATATATCTATATATATTATTATATATATATATATATATATATATATCTATATATAAATATATATATATATATATATATAAATATATATAATATATATATATATATAATATATAATATTTAATGATAGGCAAGACTTGTAAAATGTTAGGAGACGAACCTGGTTAATAAAATGATGGGGAAGACAGGTGAAATGATAGGAAACGAATCTGGTTAACTTTACCTCGATACGAAGAGACTGCATTGATATTTGTCATTAGAAAAATCACTACGGTTTATATTGTTTCATATGAACGTGACTCCGTAATAAATAAAGGATAGGTAAATAGCGTCTGCTATTTCATTCATGACATTTGAGGTAATGTACTGTGATTTTTTTCAACCATAGCTTATATGTTTGGCAAATTATATTATTGATCTAAAAAGATTATTTGTAGTTTCATTACTACAGCCTTAGTGTTTGGTTATTTCTAATTATTACAAAAACCCAACCAATTCCTGATGAACATTCAAATGTTGATAAACAAAAGTAAAACAGCTCGTTATGAGTATCACTGTGGTGTTAATATCATATTCAGTATTACTTTCACTGGTATTATTCCACTGTTATACTTTTGATTATCAACATTTGAATGTTCATCAGAAGGCTGGGTTTTTGTAGATAATTAGATAAATAACCAAACAACTAAGCTGTGGCAATGAAACTACAAATGATTTTTTTTAGATCAATAATATAATTTGCCAAACATGTAAGCTATGGTTGCAAAAATCACAGTACATTACCACAAATGTCATGAATGAAATAGCAGAAGCTATTTACCTATCCTTTATATACGGAGTCACGTTCATATGAAAATATAAAACCGTAGTGTGATTTTTTCTAATGACAAATTCCAATGCAGTCCTCTTCGTATCGAGGTAAGTTAACCAGATTCGTTTCCTATCATTTCACCTGTCTTCCCCATCATTTTATTAACCAGGTTCGTCTCCTAACATTTTACAAGTCTTGCCTATCATTTTACCACTCTTCCCATCATTTTATTAACCAAAAAATTTTTTTGTTCCCATGATTATATGAATCTGACTCATCACCCATTATTTTATATTTTTAATCATTCTTTCGACCTTCTTCTAATCAGGTTCGTCTCCCATCATTTTATCAGTTTTATATTAGCAAGATTCGTCTCCATCATTTAACCCCCCCCCCCCCCCCCCACCACCATTTATTAACAGCGTTCGTTTCCCAACATTCTATTAAATAATGTTATCTCCCATTTTATTTTATGAGGAGTTTCTATCATATTCTAAACGAATACGTTTTCTATTGTTTCAATAGTCCTCTGTTACCCAGATTCGTCTCCCATCATTTTATCAAGTAGCCGCTTCTCAAAATTCCTCATTATTTTTAACACCCCAATGCCTTTTAAATACTCATGAGAATACCATGAAAGACACTGGAAAGATGTTTATACGATCTTAACTCGGGCAACCACTTAACATATCTTATCCCATGTAACCATTTACACGGTTTTACCTCAGAGAAGGTGACCATTTTCACCATTTTACCTCATGTTACTATTTAACACAATTTTTTACTACAGGTTTACCATTTATACGATCTTTCCTCAAGTAAGCAAATTTACCCGATCTTACCTCAGGTTACCATTTACAAAATCATACCACAGGAAACCACTTACATGATCATGCCTCAGATAACTATTTACATGATTTTACCATGGTAACTATTTACCCGATCATACATCAGGTTACCATTTACAAAACCTTACCTCAGGCAACCATTTATATAATCATAACTCTGGTAATCATTTATAGAGCCTTACCCCAGGTAGTTATTTACATGAACTTACCTCAGGTTACCATTTACACGATTTTACCTCAAGTAATCATTTACACAATCATACCTCCAGGTAACCTTTTGCATCATCTTACCTCACGTAACCATTTGCAGCATCTTACCTCACGTAACCATTTGCAGCATCTTACCTCACGTAACCATTTATACGACCTTACCTCAGGCACCGTTTTTCATAATCTTAACTCATGTAACCATTTAGGTATACAATCTTACCACAGGCAACCATTTATACGATCTTAACTCATGTAACCATTTATACGATCTTACCTCAAGTTACCGAACATCCCACGACTAGCAATCCCTCCCTCCCCTGATTGCACGAAATCCGGCTCTTCACCAGCGAGCGACTGAGAGCAATTACCGACAACGAAAACTTTGCGGGACTTTGGAATGGGGAAGGAAATTGTCTTTGTGATGGATAACTCATGTATGAATCTTGCGAATGCCTGGATTCGTCGCAATTGTAAAGCTTTCCCCCAAGTTTGCAAGATGCGTTGATACCCAAAAGTTGTTTTGTTCACCCCGCTCCCAATCGTAATGGTCTCTTGCAAATGGAGAGCACACACACAAGCACACACACAGAAAGAGAGAGAGAGAGAGAGAGAGAGAGAGAGAGAGAGAGAGAGAGAGAGTAGAGAGGGAGAGAGACGTATTCAAAAGGGATATCCACGTAAAGTAAGATATACCTTTTCTGGAGAACGGTTTTCAGACTTCAAACCATTGCTTTTTATAACTTGACGTCTATTTTGAATATAATGTTACTGCATTTGGTTTGTCTTGCATTCGGTATCTGCCAGAGTGTTTTGATATGATACTGAATATGTGTGCATACATGCATAGGCATATGAAGACTAGCAATGTATATGAGGTCCACAGTAATATTCAGTGGTGAATTATGCTGATTTAATAAAAACGTTACAAGAGCTTGCGAACCCTTTCCTGTTTCCATACTCTTGTAACGTTTTTAATAAATCAACTTTAACTCACCACTGAATATTATTTTAGACCTGATATGCCGCATATCCCGTTCTCGATAAAGATTAGGACTAGCATTCACGTAAATGGATCTGTTATATGTATATATATATATATATATATATATATATATATATATATATATATATATATATATATATATATACATATATATATATATATATATATATATATATATATATATATATATATATACATATATATGAATAACTAACTGCCACAGCGAGTTCAAATCATTCTTTCTTATATAATTCCAATGGTATTTAATAAATATGCAGTAAAGACGCTTGCTTGAATAAAATAAACATCGCTCTATTTATAAAAGATTCTATAACCGTGAATGTGTATATGTGTCTAAGTACAAAATTCATCTACAAATCTATTCTCTTTGTTTATTCATCATCAGCAAAAATTCTTCCAAACTCGAGTTACTCATGATAATTAAGGAAAAATATAGTTTTATAAAAAGATTTAAAATTTGTTGCTGAATTTTCCATGTCACTGGCAACCTGATTTTACTAATGCCATTATCAGCAGCTGTGTAAAAACGAACAAATCTCCAGCCAAACTTATGGTGCTTCTTATGATTAAATGAAAATTCTTTATGCAATATCTGCAATTTTAAGCTTCAATCTATAAGCCAACCGGAATGCACCACAAAACCCGATTTCACAAATTCTCACATCAACAGTCCTCCAAAATGATCCTTAAGTCTATTATAAAATGTCCTCATCTCAGATCAACGGATTGAAATTCAAAGCGTTTAGTATTCAAAATAGATTTCCATTCCAAGCAATCTATTTACTTTCCAGCGGTGTTCAATGACAATTATTTCTTTTATTGAAATTTCCAAGTGCCTCATTAAAAAGTACTCCTGAATACTTAAAATCTTTTTCACCCACCTAAACTAAAAACTCTCTCTCATCTCTCTCTCTCTCTCTCTCTCTCTCTCTCTCTCTCTCTCTCAAAGCAACTGCCTCATACATATGATAAGTCATAATTATACATTCTAATCCTTTTGTATTAGACTCTAACGCCATAGTCGAGCTCATCATCCAGATACCATTTGCCAGCCTTGAAAATCTTTTTTTTTCCTTATGGTTTCCACTAGAAGTGGGTTACAGTTAGGTACTCGATTTGAATGGAATGTGAAGTGGATGATGTTGCAAGCAGCTAAGGGTAAGTAGAAGCCGGGAAAATAGAATAATGAAATACGGTTTGGAAGGGGGCTTAGGTGGGGAGCTGATTTAAATGTTAAATGATGTTAGAAAGACGGGAAAATGGCTGTTTTTAAACTAGATGTAACCTGATTAGATTACACTAAAGACGTAATTCCCTTTTGACAAAGCATGAAAATCTTAATTAGTTACCATACCGAACGGGTGCGTACTAATGGATGAAATTTGGATTACCAGTATGACTAAAGGTACATGCCAAGGACACGGCGACGATTTTATTTATTATTTGGTTGCTGTTTTTATGCAGACGATCAACAGTTTTATGATAGCATTCGTTTCTTTCGGTTATCCTGAGACTATATATCAGGATAAAAAAGTTGTCGAAGTCTTTCCTTAGATTCTCATTTAAATAATAAGATGGCTTAACAAATACCCATTCATTTCCGTTTTTATATGAGTACCCCAGGTAAGTAACTTATTAGATTAAAAAACACTATTACTTTGTTCAGAAAATGTGCCAAACACAATAACCACTTTGGCAACCCGTGAGCTGCGTCTTGCTGAGAGTGAAACAAAACCGAAAACATAATCAATCTAAGCGTCAAGTCAGCCATAAGGAGAAAAAACAAGCAAAAAATGCACCGAAGTTTCTTCGGCACAGTTGAGTTCTCTGTACAGCGTATAACGCTGTATGAAACTCTCAGTCGCGGACAATGGTGGTCTGTGTGTTGGGCACATATAGGGGTGCCAGACGCACAATTATGACTAACTTTTAAAATGTACTGAGGCTAGACGGCTGCAATTTGGTATGTTTGATGTTTGGAGGGTGGATAACCAACATTCAATCAATCTGCAGCCCTTTAGCCTCAGTGGTTATTTAAGATCTGAGGGCGGACAGAAAAGTGCTGATGGACAGACAACTAGCCATCTCAATAGTTTACTTATACAGAAAACTGGAAAAAATATGTCAAAAAAAGATGGTTTTTAAAGTGTGTTCTCGCCTTCTCGAAACACAGTAGATGAACTAACTTCCTCTTCAGAGTAGTTTAATCTCACTGTACGCGTGGAATTAATCGTAGTGGTGAAGAACAAAAAGATAAAATAATGAAACAAGATGCGTTTCTGAAATGCAATAGTTTATTAGTGGCTAATCCCTAGTTAAACTTTGCCATTTAAATATCATATTAACATCGGTACGTGAATTTCATATGAGGTAAATAAGCTCTTTTACAGAACGAAGTGTACTCGTACGACCAGATAAATAATAAATTAATTAACTAATTTATGCGAACGGACAGGCACATAACACCCCAGGAATACAACAATTACAAATCATCCAAAAATATTAATTCAGTATCAGAAAAATGGAAAAGAAAAGCACCTTAGTCCTACTAATAATCATCGTGACGAGGGCCAGTTGCGTTCGTGCCCCCACCTCTTCCTTGGAAGAATTACCCTTGCAAAGCATCCAAAGGCATTGAAGTTAGTAACGGAAAGAACGTAGAAGAACTGGCCTACTGGGGACGGCATGAAAGCCTTCCATAGAATTTTTCACCGTCTGGCGGATGAGAGAAACAGTTCATTTGTAATTCTACTAAGAGATTTCAGGAACCGTCGTCGTTCTCCGATATATTTACTTATTTCTTTTATTTTATTGACATTACTGCTAAAGTAGATTCACATCAACCGTGCATTTGATGTCTAGGCCAGTCCCCTACGACGCTCCTGATTGGTCGTTGATAAGCCAATCACAGGGCTGGAAACTCTCAGTCTCTCGAGAGAGTTCACATGGGTAGGATCTATGTTCCACCTCTCCTGAGGGATACATCTATTAAAAGTATCCCTCAAGAAGGGTGGAACTTACATTAGGCCTATGTGAACTCTCGTGAGAGACTGAGAGCTTCCAGCCCTGTGATAGGCTTATCAACAGCCAATCAGGAGTGTTGTAAGGGACTGGCCTAGACATCAAAT
>NC_087201.1:68793140-68798140 GCF_015104395.2 Macrobrachium nipponense
GTTTTGCCCTGACATCCTGAACCATCTCCTTACCTTGGTCAAATGTTTATCTTTAAGTTGCCTGTTGGTTGTTAAAAAAAGTACTTTTAAAGCTATATGAGTCGTTAAGAGAAATTTTAAAAGATCATTCGATAAAAAACTCATGCTAGACAGACACTAATAGGGCTAAGATTACCGACATAGAAACTTGATATTACTAAGATACATTTCCTAAAAGCTTCGGGTTTTAGACCTATATGGAAAAGAACGCATTATATTGAACACAATACCACAATATCAGAGATAGATGACTTCAGATCAGTGTCACTGAGAAAATAAACTTCCTTCTATGCTTTTAAATCGAAAGATGGAAGGAATCAACTTTCCCAGCAGTGAGACCTAGCACAACCTTGCAAAGCATGTCACTTATATTTTACAATAGGACTAATATTGGGGGTCTACAATAAAAATGAATCAAATACAAAAATTATTACCAATTAGAACAGATGAGAAACAGGGAAAAACACCAATCATAATAGATGCAAGTGATACTAGATGCCTCAACTTGGGAACACTTAACCGTTTGGCTACTCTAGGAAAATGGTTCTTTCACACCAAAATGCAGAAAATTCATTGCTTCTAAAACTGACACTAACGCTTTTCGAGAAATATATTAAATTAGACTTAAGACTGGACTGAACAAACCTTTGGTTCACGTTAGATAAGAGGATAACTTGACAATTGTCGAAAACAGTGTGCGCTGTCAGTCTCCCATCCGCTCGCTACTGCAAACCTCTCAAGGTGAATGATCATTCATGACACCAGCACAAGAGTATAATGACTTCCAGTGATAAAGAATTAAGAAAAGGAGCTTGCTGATTACGTTACATTTTCAAACTATTCTAGTAATTGGAAATACAATAAAGGAAAAATAAGAGACATTTGATTCTCATCTAGATGAAAAAAGAAGGGGGAAATTGTTCTTTAAGTTAACAGACGAATTCACACAGAAGAAAATGTTGTCTATTTTAATGTGCATATCTAAGCATCAGGATATTTGAATTTTGGTGGCTAATTTGAATGGCATGTGCCTACTGGAACTTTAAAATGTCATTATTTCAAAAAAAAAAACAAAGGTCGAAAGGCAACCAATTGAGGATACGAGGTTCAGAGTAACTAAGCATCAGCCCTTATCACATCACCTGAATGCCAAAATTCGATATCTGGATCTCAGGAACGGCTGGACGGATTTCGATGAAATTTGGGACGATTAGAGACCTTAGCGGGAAACTTCCAAAGCCAAGTTGAGTTGAATATGGGAATTAGGTCAAAGGCCAAGCACTGGGACCTATGAGTTCATTCAGCTCTGAAATGGAAATTGACAGTAAAAGTTTTGAAAGGTGTAACAGGAGGAAAACCTCGTAATTGCAATTTGAATCAAGTGGGTGGGAAGTAAGATGAAGAAAGAGAATATGGAAGGAGGTACAATAAAAGGAACGAAAGCGGTTGCAGCTAGGGCCGAAGGCACGCTGCAAAGAACTTAAGTATTGCCTACAGTGCATTACACGCGGTCTATGACGGAACTAACCACCCTACGGGGCACTGCATTTTAAGGAAACACTTCAACCCAAAAAGCAGAAAAAAACTTCATAAGCAGGAATCCTATTATCTG
Organism: Macrobrachium nipponense; assembly: GCF_015104395.2. Taxonomy (NCBI): domain Eukaryota; kingdom Metazoa; phylum Arthropoda; class Malacostraca; order Decapoda; family Palaemonidae; genus Macrobrachium; species Macrobrachium nipponense. The sequence goes on from NC_087201.1 coordinate 68,794,792, forward strand.
CAGAGAAACGTTTTTCGTAAACAGACTCCTCCTCACACCCCCCCCCTCTCCACCCCCCGTCCCCCCAAAAAAGACTTACCCTACCGGGAAAACACATCCCAACAAACACGATAACAACTTAACTTTCACGGTAATTGCACGAACGAATTTTAGTGCGATACGAAATGCAATTTCACGACTGAAAACTCTCTCTTAATGGAGTGGTGATTGAATGTAAGCAACCATGAGCCCAGATGAACAAAATCATCAATTTGCAAGTCGTGCTTGGCTGAACATTTGTTGTTGCGATAGAGAGAGAGAGAGAGAGAAGAGAGAGAGAGAGGAGAGAGAGAGAGAGAGAATTAATCCTCTGGTCAATGAAGCAACATGAGAGAGAGAGAAAGAGGTAATCATCTGGACAATGAAACAGGTATTGAGAGAGAGAGAGAGAGAGATGAGAGAGAGAGAGAGAGATTCCCATTTGTAATGCAGATGCCCTGAATTATATGATTGGTAACTTCTGAAAGTAATTTCATGACGCTAGGAGTTATTGTCCATTAAATCAGGTGTGAAGGTTCGTGTGAATTTCGATGTTCTGAAAGAATTTATATCTATTCTTAAAAAGATGCACAGTAAATATAATTATTGAAATTATCATTGATACGTGAACGTTGATAAATTAATAAATTAGTAAAATAAATAAAATAAATAAGTTAATGAATAAATGAAAGAATTTCAGTGTCATCTAAAAGACTAATTTTCCATTGCAGTGAATTGTTGTAGGACATCATAGTAAATAACTAAATAAATGAATAAATAAATAGATTAAAGTTTGTCTTTTCCAAACCAGAACATTACTTATTATTCAATAATAATTTTATCGAGACTTGATTCACCAAATATTTAGCTTGGACATTTTAAACAAACTATCTAATCCACAATCGAAAAGGAGATCTGAATAAAAAAATTGCTTTTGACCCCGAAAGGTCGTGTCATCTCAGAAAGATTTAACTTTCTGGTTTTCTGCACAACCTTGTTATACAAGAGTTAACCTATGCAAATGAAGTGTTTGCCCGAAGCAGGGAACGGAGCTGTGGATCGCAGGTTAATTTCCATTCGATAACAATATCGTCAGCAGAGCGCTATATATGACCGTGAACCCACAGTAAACAATGCTTATAAAGTCGCTGCTGTTCGCTCCACATTAAGCCTAATGGGTCACTGGAGAAGGGAGTACGTGGGATAATTAGGCAGCCGTTGCGTTGGGCAGACGTAGGACGGGGAAAGCTATATTTCCTCTATACTTCCTCGGCCCTGATATTAATGAGGATGCTATTGAGAGAGAGAGAGGGGGGGGGAGAGAGCTAATCTTGCTGACAATGAAGATACCCTTGAGAGAGAGAGAGAGAGAGAGAGAGAGCTTATTTCTTCATAGTAGTAAACAGAAACTTCTGTGTATGTGTGAGAGAGAGAGAGAGAGAGAGAGAGAGAGAGAGAGAGCTTCTTCTTCATGGTAATAAACAAGCACTTGTGTGTGTGTATGTGTGTGTGTGTGTGTGAGAGAGAGAGAGAGACAGAGAGAGAGAGAGAGAGAGAGAGAGAGTTGGTCCTCCTTCAATAAAGCACTCATTGAGTTACAAGGAGTTACACGGATTAGGATGTCTCAAAGACTTATTAGTCCATCCCAGGAGACATCGTGTGCTCACTTATCTCCAAGTGCAGGTTTTACCTTTCATTCACAGTGTTCTAATAATTTTGTCTAGCTTTCTTTTAAACTCCTCCACACTGATGCTGTTTACAAAACCCTGAAGAACTCCTCATGTCAAATCTACCCATTCTGATTGTTCACCGTTTATTACGAGTCTGTTTTCTATCAGTTTGCCAGTCTTCTATCCAGTCTGCTATTTCTCCTACAATTCCTAAAGCTCTAACTTTTGCCATTAGTTTCTTAGGGTGGTAACCTTTTGGAAATCAAAGTAGAGCATATCTATTGATCTAATACTGCCGTAAATACCAAGCATGTTTGAAAAAACTCCATTGGTTTGATAGGCAGGGTCTCTTTTGTCTGAAGCCGTGCTGGTGGTTAACGGCAGATTGTTTCTTTCATTATGATCCACAATTTGATCTGCAATTATGGACTCAAAAATCTTGCAAGGGACTGATGCTAGACAGATTGATCTATAATTTACAGGTTCTTCTCTACGACAGTTTTTTTTTAAACTGGGGGAACATTACCTAGTTTCCATCCTTTTGGTGTCTTATACTGTTCTGCAGTTTTTCTATAGAGTTTATATACTTGGAGACATATCTCCTATTTTAACTTAATATCTCTTGGATTGATCCATAGGGAGAGGGGACATTTGAACTTGTTTAGTTTTCCTACTTTGTTTTTAATGTCCTCTTCTGTAAATGTTATTATCTCAAGCGGTTCTACCCCTTCGCATCTAATAGTTGGTTCAGGGATTGAGATACTGTCTTCAATTGTGAAAACACTAGTAAACCTATTCAATAACTCTGTTTTTTTCAAGTCTGAGTTCACTAGGTCTCCTCTATTGTCTCTTAAGGGACCTTTGCTATTTCTCATTGGTTTCCTATTATCAACAGTCACAAAGAATTCTTTTGGGTTTTCCTTACAAACTGATGTAATTCTTTTATCCCGGCTTATCTTTGCATCTCTTACTAATTTGTCTACCAATCTACAAAGTTCTTTATGCCTGCATGCTTCTTATGGTTGGGTGTGGATTCATTGATTTGTGGAATATGTCTTTCTCGTATTTTATTTTAAATTTTTCTACTGAACCACTTAGGCTGAGTTTTGCTGTTTATTGGTATTTGCTTTAATTGTATACACCTGGAGCATTTTTCTGTGTATTCTTCTGGAAAGGTTCCCAGTACTTATCTATATTTGTGTTCGTGTCGTACTCTGGATTTTTAATTTTAACATACTCCTTCAGTTTTTTTTTTGCGTCTCCTCGACAATAGTCCTAATTTTCGTAGTATCTTCTTTTTTTTTTATGGTGAATATTAATATGAAATGTAATAGCATTATATGGTCACTTTTGAATCCAGGTTACCTCTGTTGATAGGACGATGTCTAGTATGTTGTTTCCTCTAGTAAGTTTGTCTACTCATTGGTGGAAGAATTAATTTTTGACAAATTCTAAAAGTCTCTTTCCTTCTAAGTTTGATGTGGCTGTCATAGTGTCCCAGTGTGCTGCTGCAATGAAATCTCCCACTATTATGCAGATTTTGTTGTTTATATCTTGTCCTGGTAGTGCATACAGCTCCCTGTAGGACATTTGTGGTTGGTGGGGAGGTTTGTACACTAGTATTAGAGTTATCCTGTTCCTTAGACTGCTTATATCAATGC
>NC_087201.1:68803140-68823140 GCF_015104395.2 Macrobrachium nipponense
GAGATTGTGATAGGCAATACGTTACAAAAATTCTCTCTCCTCTCACTCATCTTCTCTCTCGTTCTCTCTCTCTCTCTCTCTCTCTCTTCTCACTCCAGTTTACATTATTATTAAACAATAATGTATAATCTATTAGTTTCTCCCGATTCGATAGAAAAATACATGACATTGACAAAATATCATTGCGGCTTAGAAATTGATGATGATTATCTCTGATTAAACAATGAACGACTTTTTCAATAGTTTGTTTTTTTATAGAATTTAGCGCTGTATTATTTTTCCTTTTTTCAAGAGCGATTATAGTCGTAATGCAGTATTTCTAAGCTGTTCATTACTATCATCGATAATTATGTCTTATTAAACTTGTTTCAATGTAAAGCTATCTTTAAAATGGAATGTCCCTCTCTCTCTCTCTCTCGTCTTCTCTTCTCTTCTCTCTCTTCATTATGATTTATCAAACTTTTCTTTTGGAATATAAGTGTCATTTTCATCAAGCAATCACTATTTGAATTTAAATCTTCATCTCTCTTTCTCATTATGATATTATCAAAACTTGTTCTGAATATAAACCATGTCCAATTTTCAAGCAAGCTATTTGAAAGAATTAAATCGTCACTCGCTCTCTCTCTCTCTCTCTCTCTCCTCTCTCTCTGCTCTCCTCTCTCTCTCATTAGTGACCTAGCCAAAATTTGTTTGGAATGTGAACATGCGTTTTCCAGCTATCGGGTTTTAATCTCTCTCTCTCTCTCTCTCTCGCTCTCATCTCTCTCTCTCTTAGTCTAGGTCTCTGTCTCTCTCTGTCCCTCTCTCTCTTTCTGTCTCGTCTCTGTCTTCTCTGTAACAAAATCCATAGGACGTTATATATTGTTTTTACACTGTATTATCCACATCAAATTATATTTGTAATATCCATGTTCATGCTGATGTATACAATTATTCGAATAAATAATGTGGGGTAATGGCTCCGTTTGAGTGCACCAGTTATTTTTATTATCATTTTTAAAAAAAGGTCTATAAACGATTCAATGGTGATTAGACTATAACTCATTTTCTTGTTTAGTTATTTCATTACAATAAAAGTTCAGAAGTAATTGTTTTACCTTGAATGGAGAACTTTGTTTACTTTTTGTGTATCTAGTTCTGGAAGACTACAAAATTGTAATACCTTAGGTAAACACCATTGTTATATTATTACATACACACATATATATAAATCTATATATAATATATATATTTATATATATATATCTTTATAATATATATATCGGTATATATATATTATAATAGTTATATATACAAATTATATCATATTATATCTATATATATCATATATATAAATCTATATCTGTACTATATATATATCAAATTCAGGAAATGCCCGAAGACAACATGGATATTTTTTAAGAGATTTATTCTTAGAGAAACGTTCGCACATGACTATGTGCATCATCATCTGAAAATGACAAAATCATAATCATTAAAATACTAAAATACACAGGACTCTTTAAATGACAATTAAAAAACATTAAAAGACTAAAATTCAAGGCAAGTAGAAAACAACTGCTGTTACACCACCTTCATGTACGAGAGGAAAAGATAAGAATGCCCAAAGAATGAACAACAACCTCCAAAGAACGACTATGCCAGATATAGTTGAGCAGAGGAGCAGCCACCCGTTTAACGATGGGAACTGTCTTTTATATATATGCTCTAAGGTCGTCAAATAAATCTGCATCCTTAGAATATTCTAATATAGGAAAAGTGCTGTTTTTTTTGACCTCAATGTTACAATTGGATACATGATTTTTTTATATTTGAATGTTCTGGTCTGTCAAATCTTTGTCCCGTTCCCGTTCTAAAACTCAACCTAAGTGACTGTAATAACGCATCTGCATACAACTGGCTTTTTCTTTGATCCAATATAAGTACCAGACATCCTGGCATGTAAACTTGTAGACCCATTGAATCGCATGAAGGGCTGCAGATGGTCCTTAAGCCAAACAAGAGCCAATTTTACTGGATATTTGATTTAGTGTAAATTAATGCACGTATTCATTTCAATAATTGTTTCATTTTATGCAAAATTTTGGAGTTAAAATATAAGGGATTGAAGCATCTGTTTTTTTCGGGAACATTAAAACCGGTGTGCAGGATGAAAATAATTAGTTAAAATTTTGTTTGATGATTCTAAAACTAAATCCTTGGAAATGAAATTTTGTGAAAACAATAGTTAAAAATTCAATCTCCTTATTAATATGGCCCCACTGGACGAGTATCTAAGACCCTATACACTAAGTATAGATTGTATTCATTTAGAACGGGTTTTGCAAGCACGTACAAATTATTTGCAAGCCTGTATAGATTTCTTTCTATAAAACGGCAGTATAAAAACAGAACTAACTCTCGTATTAAAACATCTAAAAACGTAAACATGATTCTTTCTCCTAATTCATAGTAAAAATTAATGTTTAGGGTTTGCTGATTAATAAACTAAAAACTGGTTGGCCTGCACTGATACTTAAAAAGAACGAAGTTATCGTCTACAAACCTTCTGTAAAACAATTGGTTTAAAAGAACGAAGGACAACCAATCTAAATATTTTTGTTCTAAAAATGACATTAAAAAAATTTGCAAATAAGGTCCTAAGGAGAACCCAAGCAGCACCTCTAACGTGAGGAATACAAATTTGATTAAAAATAAACATAGAATCTTGCACAGCAAGTTCTAGAAGTTGTTTTAAAAAGAGAAACCTATAAAACATGAAAAGTAAAATTGCCATCTGGGAAAACCTTGTTTAAAGAATCTCTATAGTCCCTCGTTTAAAGGAACATTCGTAAACTAAAGACTCAACATCAAGCTTTACATATACAGGTCACCAGCCTGACTATTATGTGGTTTTGAATTCTACCATTCTTTAAAATAAATTACTTGAAGTAGACCAAAATTTCATAAAGATGGAATTCCTATAAGCCTTTATGGCAGCGTATAATGCCCTCTTATTCTATTTCGAATATTTGTTTTCTCCCTTAACGAGTATACTTCAAGTCATTTTATTTTAAAGAATGGTTATGACTTTCAAAACCAAATGCATTAGGTCAGTAATGGTGACCTGTATATTCAAGCTTTGATGTTGATCTTTTTTACGAAATGTTCGCCTTAAACGGACTAAAGGAATTATCTTAAACAAGGTTTTCCCAGATGGCAATTTAACTTTTCATGTTTTAACTAGGTCCTCTTTTTAAAACAACTTCTAGAACTTGCTGTGCAAGATTTTATGTTTGATTTTAATCAAAAATTTTATTCGCAGGTAGAGTTTGGTGTTGCATGGGTTCTCCTTTAAGGACCTTTATTTGCAAATTTTTTTATGTCATTTTTAGAACATAAATTTTTAGGTTTGTTGTTCCTTCGTCTTTTAACCATTGTTTTACAGAAGGTATGTAGACGATACCTTTGTTCTTTTAAGTATCAGTGTCAGGCCACGCCCATTTTTTAGATTTTTATTAATCCAACACCCCTAACATTAATTTTAACTATGGATGAGAAAGATCATTGTTTCCGGTTTTTTAGATGTTTTATCACTAAGTTGTTCTGTTTTTAACTACTACTGCCGTTTTATAGAAGAAACTTATACAAGGTCCTTGCAAATAATTTTTACAGTGCTGCCAACCAGTTTAAATTGATTACCGTCATACTTTAGTTGTATAGGGCTCTTAGATACTCGTCCCGTTGGGCCATATTTCATAAGGCGATTGATTTTTAACTACTTTTTTTCACCAAAATTCTTTCCCAAAATTTAGTTTTTTAGAATCATCAACAAAATTTTAACTATTTTTTCATCCTGCCACACCGGTTTTTTAAATTTTCCGAAAAAACTCATGTATGCTTCAATCCTTATATTTTTAACTCAAAATTTTCCATAAACTGAAACCAAAGTTATTGAAACTGAAAATACCGTGCATTAATTTAAAATTAATATCAAATAATACCAGTACAATTTTTTGGCTCTTTGTTTGGCTTCAAGGACCATCTGCAGCCTTCATGCGATCCCTGTGGTCTACAAGTTTACTGCCCAGGTTTTCCTTGTAGCTTATATTGGATCAACGAAAAGTGTTGTTGCCGATGCTTTTACAGTACTTAGGGTTGAGTTATTAGAACGGGAACGGGACAAAGATTGAGCAACCAGAACTTCAAATATAAAAATTCATGCTATCATTGTAGACATTGCGGGTCAGCAAACGCACTTTTCCATATTAACATATTCTAAGGATGCAGATTTTTGACGACATTAGAGGCTTATATATTACAAGACTCGTTCCAGCGTAAACGGTGGCTGCTCTCTGCTCAACTATCTCTGCATAGTCGTCCTTTGGAGTTTGTTTGTTCCTTCTTTGGTCATTCTATCTCTTCCTCTGTACCTGAAGGTTTTGTGTAACAGCATTGTTTCTACTTTGGGCCTTTAATTTTAGTCTTTTAATGTTTTTAATTGTCATTTTAAGAATCCTGTGTATTTTTAGTATTTTTATGTTATTATTTTGTCCATTTTTCAGACTGATGGATGCACATAGTCATTGTGCGAAACGTTTTCAAGAATAAATCTCTTAAAAAACCATCCAGGTGTCTTCGTCTTCCTTAATTGATTGTTTGAGGATCATACTGCAGATAGTAATATATATATATATATTATATATATTATATATATTATCGTAATATATATCTATATATATTATATACATGTATAATATATATATATATCTATATATATATATATATATATATTTATATATAGTATTATATCCTTATCTATATATATATATCCATATATATATATATATAGAATATATATATATGACATATATATATTATATATATATAATATATATATATATGTATATAGCTAATATATATATATTATCTATTATATATTACTATCAGTGTATATATATATATTATATATATTATATATATAAAATATGTAATATTCTATAATATATATCTATAATACTATAATATCTTATATATATAAAATATATGATGATATCATATATATTTATATATATTATATATATATATATATATATATATATATCTATCTATATTATATCTATATATATATATATTAACATCTCCTGTTAATCGACTAACAACAACATTCGCAAACACTTGTTCAGGTTTTTTCAGCGGTTTTATGAGTGGACTTCTTTTCACATGTATGAAAAAAGATTATCTGATATAAGGGCTATTAAACATTATGGATCTGCACATGGTATTACGAATGCTACAGAACGTTTGCCATATATAACGAGTCCAAAACGCAACTGTTTATTCATTTATAAACACTAACCAATTTTTCATGCTTAATCATATTCGCCAGCTAACCCAGATGCAATTGCTAAGCTTTATTTTTTCTGAAGGATTCGGTAGAAACAATTATTTCAGAAAGAGAACAGATATTCACATTATTTTTCTTAGTCCTTTGAGCAGCGTCAGTCTGAAAAACCAGCAAAATAATGAAAAGTTTTTTAAAGAAAATTATAGTTATACCGCATAACAGTTGACAGAAACTTCATGATTTTACTCTCACGTAATTAGTATCGTAAATCTGAAAAAGTGGCCATTGGCCGTGGGGGTTGGGGGTTGTTAATCCACTTCGGTATTAGAGACTATAATGTGCATTCCCAGTTATCTTTTGAAAGAATTTATTGTGACGTGGACCTTTTAAAATGGAGAAAACGTTCTCTATATGTGTGTGTGTATATATAAATATATGATATAATATATATATCTATTATAGATTATCTATTATAGAGTATATATAGTCTATATATATATATTTACTATATTGTACCGTAAAGTTGGACACGGTTTCCCCGGGTACACCTTCTCGAAGGACTTCGAAAACTTATTGGTAACAGTGGTTTACTGAGGGGGATGGTGGGAGGACTCTCTCTCTTAGCAAGAGTTCCACCAATAACTCTGGAATCTTTCAATTGGGAGGAGTCATTTTAGTATGGTTGGAGGAAACACAACACACACACTATCCACACACAGAGTAAAAAAAAAAAAACAGAACTCTGAGCAGGGTTTATCGCTGTAACTAAGATTTACTGTCTCACTTTCGATATAGTTTGTTTATTAAGATTCCATTTAACTTTCGTCTAAGGATCCGTTCCTACCACCGTGTATGTTATTAATATATCAGGTCCATATTCATTACGCAATACTTAAAATTGATAAAAATTTTATTAGATTGGTATTGGAGAGAATCACGAACATCATAACGATATTTTAACCTTTATCACGTAAGCCAAGTTTTATATCGTTGCAGTGCGTTTCCTACCATAATAAATAGAAGCTATAAGATAAGAAGCGCAGCAAACACTTCATTTGAACATACCCAAAAATCTGTGAGAATGTTTTAAGTGTCGACCTTGCTTCTCTCTCTCTCTCTCTCTCTCTCTCTCACATATTAGCTACTTTAAGTGACGTGTCATCTAGAAATACACACTGCCGCTAAGTATGACAGTTTTGATATGCATTAACACCCTTTAATCTTGCTATACTAATATATGCATATATATTTCTTCGGGGGCGGGGGGAGTGGTGTCTGGGATAGAGTTCTTGTTGTTTAAGCCGTCTTAAATGTTTTGGAATTCTAAATTTGTAATTCAACTGACAGCTTTCTTGCTTTTGCTGTACCGGTGTCCTCAGCGGCTTTAGCTACAACTGAAATGGTGGGGGACTAGGGTTACGGTGGGCTATTGCGACACCCGATGAGTGGACCGAAGTACTAGATATGCTCGTGGATAAGTGGTATGGCTACGAAAAGCTCCACTTGAAATTTTTCTTGTTTATCGTTAAGGCCTGCTTGTTTTTAGTGTTTATCCTAATATTCTATAGTACTGTAGATTTCGAATAAACAACATTTACAAAGAGGAAGATTGGGTTAAACTCACTCTCTCTTGTAATACGTTAGAATGTAAAGGAAAGAGAGAGAGAGAGAGAGAGAGAGAGAGAGAGAGAGAGAGAGAGGAGAGCCTAACGTTACTGAGGAATCAAAAGAAACTACTAGTTGACCATCAGAGAAATTTCAAACGTGTAATGGAAAGTGAAGAAGAACTACTCCCGAAAACTTGGTGCAAACTTTTAAACCATTATCCCATATGGTAAGCTTAATTCGTTTGAATGATAACCATTGTTGATATTCATAGGTTTCATGTTATTTCATGGTTGGGTTTGTATTCCCCTTGAATATACTGGTTTAGAGGTTATTCCCCACACGCCTCGTTCATCTACCATAATTATTACATGATGATGGGATAAACATATCTACTTGGAACTTGGCTTTATCTTTTCTAATATATTACATGGATAGCATGTTTTAATGTCATACACGGACAGAAATTCCTTTCGCTCGTATCATCATTCGTGGTGGAGGTAGAACACTTCTCTATTGTTGAAACAGCCTCCTCTCATTTACCTTTCCTTTGTGAAAGAGCTATTTGGAGAAATGTAGTTTGATATATTGTCCTAGATATTCCTTTTTAGATAATTTTTTAAGAAAAAATCAGGCATAGCGAAATTCCCTTTATGATTTTGAACTCCTTTAAAATACAAATTCAGCTTTCTAATAATAGATTATAATAAATCATGACCTGGAGGCTAACTATATGCATAGTCTGTTTACGATTTTTTTTGTCATACGACTGGAATTTCAGCGGACGCCTTTGTAATCCAATATACCACTCAATTTTACATTTATTTTTAATATAGTGGAAGTCCAGTGCCCTTCCGTCTAGATCACCTCTTGCCATCTGTTAGCTAGAAGATTCATGTTTCGACGACTGTTGTCGGTTGTGGAAGAGTTCCATTGCGTTCCCAGAGGTTCATAATTTGATCTGGTCTCCTCTCCCTCTCAGGCTCCCAACATTTTACCAAATTTAACTCAATATTCTCAGTAAGGTTCATGTCTCTACCTTACTTGGCCAGTCAAGCACTGCAGATCCTCTCAGATCCTTGAAATCATTCCTTTACTATTTCTGGCCGTGATGGTGGGGCAGCGGTCGTGACTGAAATGACATGAGCAGTGTGGAGGAATCATTCCGCTGTTGAAGTGAAAGAAGTTAGAAATCCTGAGAATTTCAAGGTATTTTTCACCAGTGAGCCTCCCTCAATCCTGTGATATCAGCCATATAATGTAAGAAAATCCTCCCCACCACACGTTTACTGTGACATGCCCCATATCCTGGTCACCTCGTGAATTTCTTCTTAGTTGTTGAAGGGAAAAAATCTAATTTTTAACAATTCACGTCCTTTGCGTTTCGTTTAGTGCAAATAATTCTATATCTTTGGGAAATAAATGCAAAGTAAAAAAAAACCCTTGCAATAAGTTAAGAATGATTTATTCAATCTTTCAAGGATTAATAACTTATAATCAGCATTAACTTTGATCTTCTGGCACAGTCCCATTAATGAATGATATCTTTAATTCTAAACGGATCTGTTTACTCTTTATTATAAGCTTTGCCACGTATTATTGAAACATTAATGATTATTTGCTTAAGCCTGAGAGCTGGTTCATATTAGAACTAATGGGGGTTTTTTCATTAAGGATGTTTAGTTTTCACACTTCTCGTGGCAACATAATTCAATCAGCGGAAAATGTCTTGGTTATGGACAATTATTAGCTTTTGATTATAATACTAATACTACCCTTGCTTATAATTATTATAGTGTGACTGTTTTTTAATGATTTTTAGAACTCGACCTTATATTACTCGTCTTCAGTTATGTATTCTGCCGTGACTTCTGCTAGTAAAAGACCATTTTTTTTTTTTTTAGGAAAAGAGGGGAGAAATTTTTTTTTTTTTCTTTCGTCCACTGCATCGACTCGGAGACCAAACTTCCATATCCTCCCCCACAAACGTTTGAACGAGGCAAGCCTATCATCACGATGCTAGAAATTCCTTCTTGGCAGAATTCTGTGAGGTATTTCCTGCCTCATGCAGACGTCTTTCGTACCGTCAGAGCCTAAAATGTTAAATGCCATACGTTCACAAATAGCCAAAGTATTGGTAAAAGTATCTTCTTCATGCGGCTCGTCGAATGGTCGTCGTTATCCTCACGGTGGTCATTTCGTGGTGGTCTTCGAACTGAATACGTAAGTTAACTGCAGATACCTAATAATCAAGATTAATTATGCATGTTTACTTATGGGAAGGAACGCTATTTGGTAGTCTGGGCAGTAAGAGAAAGAATCACTATTATAGTTCCACGGACCAAGGCAACTGTAATTTAGGTTTCTAATTTTTCACTGGGTTTATAAGGTTATAGTTTTAAAAAATTAATAAATAAATGAATAAAATAAATGCATCTAAATGGTCAATTTCCCAGTCTAAGCTTGCCTCCTTTTCCATCTATTTACTGTTGTAGGGGAGACGTCAGGACGCTGTGGCACTACAGCACCTATTGAAAGCCCCCTTTTCTTGTAAAGCGACGATCTGCCACCGGAAGAACAATATGTTGCTGTTCTTTGGAGACTATAAACGAATACTCTAGGCAGAGGACATGAAGCCCTATCAAAATTTATACACACCTCATCTAGCCATGCTTGGGTGACAAACTTGTTAGCGGTAATAGAGGTGCTGTAGCATGATAGCGTTATCACAACAAAGTGATATATTAATCACACGATTACTAGGACTGATTGATGATTGGCTGTTACTGGCATTGCACATCTCGGTCATTACTGTCATTGTTAATTGTCCTGTTTGAAACATGCTTTACTAAAGGTGGTGCTGTTCTCCTCTAACGTGGAATTCCACTAATCAGCTTTTGAGCTGTTTTAGTGGAATAAGATGTTGGAGAGGGAACTTTTAATAAGTTTAATCCTCATCAGATGAACAACAATATCTTATGCAGGGGTTTGTTACTTAGCATTACATTTCCCCAGAACGATATATCATGTATTTTTCCCTGTTACGGAAAGGTAACCGCAAAGCGTAAATTGTAAAAAATTTAGATTGTTTCCTCAGATACCACCGAGGAAACATTTCGAAATGGCCAAGTGGCTTGTAACCGTAACGTGTGGGACCTGGTTACTTACATGGTATATTTGATATCACCAAACTGGAGTGTTTCACTCAATGAAAAATACGTTAACTTCTTCAGGATTTCTTCCTCCCTTCACTTCAACAGCGAATTATCCCTTTCCACTATCCTGTCCTTTTCATTCATGGCCTGCCCCATCCATATACGGCCAGAATAGTCCAGGAATTGTTTCAAACTCGGAGGGATTGAATTGGTTGCCTGTCCGAATATGGTGGTCAAGACCACATAGATCCCGAGAAAATAAAGTCGATTTATTAGATTGAACATTCAGAGGTCCCCGAGAGAAGCCGAAGTGTAGTGGAAAAATCACTGAATTTCTAATCCGGTTCGCCCATGTATGCATAAAAATTTTTTTTATTTTTGTCCCATTATTTTTATGATCATCCTTTCGTATGAAGTGCTACTGTCGCATATCTTATGTAGCTAATATAAGCTCGTTAGTTGTATTACTTTGCTTTATGTCGATTACAATTAAATCGTAATTACCTGACCTGTTATCGAATTACAATTACAACTTCAATATACTGAAATACAAAAACTTAAATATTGGAGAAAAAATTCACAAAACCTTTTGCACAACATAGGAAATACATGGAATAAAAAATTTTAGAATTGGTATCTGGCTTGTTAAGATTCTCCCTTATAATATAATAAATTGGGTATTGCGACTCAAAAACACTCCTCTGTTGCTTTGGTTAAGATAACTTCTCTCTGAAAAGTAGAGTGGCTGCTCTAGATAACATTTCAAATAAAGTACTTTATTATTTGAACTTTTCATTTACATTACAATTCCATTAAGTATATAATAACAAACCAACCGCAATTCCTGTGTAACTTCAAAAGCGGTATAATTAAAAAACATTTCAGAATAAAAGGTAAGGTTTTATTTGTAATTGGTAAGCTCTCTTACTGTGGGTTTCACATACATTATCAGTCATGTTTTTTTGGTCAATAACACTGTATGAAGACCGTATCAGTACGAGATTTTGCTTATAATTTTTCGGTATAATAGGCTTTAACTCTCACTGCATGTTCTCGTTAAAAATGCTCAATTTTATTTGTACACCTATGTGTTACAAATAAAATTGAGCAAACTGTAACCAGTTACCTCTATCAAACCAATCTGTAGTCATTGGCGGCTCTCTCTTTGCTAAAAAAAGTTGAAAAGGTTCGTGACAAACGGATTCTGCTACCATGGGACCCATGCCGACAGTTTATATTTTCCTAGGCGGGCGCTCTCTTTCACCTTCGTAATACAAAGCATATGGCTATGCCCTGAGTCCAATGAAGATTGCGAAGGAGGTAACCAACACAAGTTATAACAGTAGCTTTACCATCAATCACAGTCCTCTATCATTCTATGCTACTTCACCAACTGCAGAAATCTCTCCCTGCTAATAATTATAATCATTTATTCCTTACCACAAGTCAATGTCACTATAGAAGAAAAAACAATTTGACGACTTAAGATAAAAATAGTAATACTACTACTACTGCTGCTGCTAGCTGTAGAATAATAGTAAAAAATACTGGTTTATTATTTTTAATATTAATTAATATGTGTTCCTGTTTTTTGAACATTTTTTCCGTACCGGAACTATACCGTAGCGTACTTTGGTAATTGTCGTGGCTTAATTCCGTACCGTGCACAGGTAACAACCGAGTGAATCGTTAGATATAACAATATTGTAAATTATTATTATTAGATTAGATAGATGGATAATATAAAAATCGTACAAAATATACTTAAACTGAAGTAACATTCAGAGAGAGAGAGAGAGAGAGAGATTGAGAGAGAGAGAAGGGAGGGGGGAGGAGATGTTAGGGAAGGAAAGAGGGGGTGATTTGGGGAGAGTGGAGGGAGAGGGAGGCGATTTTTTTTTTTTTTATACTGTTGTTTCATATCCATTTCTGGCTAATCGAGCCTTTTGCCTCTTTCGTACAGACAAGTGTCTATTCTTTATAATTTTGTGATTCATTATACTCTGTATAAATTACTTTACTGGTGTAGTACATATTCAAAATCTCGCACTTTTATACGAATCTTAGTTACAAGAAATAGGTTTGGTGAATTCGCGAACACGTTTAACCGGACTCATTTTACGAAGCGGTGCTCACGAGTTCGGTTCCAATGTAATTTATTAACAGAACATAATTATGTGAGCATATTTATATTTATACAGTAGTATCTTTATTTCATACCTGGTGATTATGAATCCCTATGGTACGCCTACAATCAAGAACGATATAATGATATATGATCATAGTATTGTTTTACTCGACTCGAAACAGAGTCTGAATCCCAAAGGAGGATAAGGTCGTCAGCAGGATTTTTAAATGGTTTAGACTTCATAACCACTCACCTGAATCAAGGACCAATCTGGCGCTGTCGAGGACGAATTGTCACTTTACAGCGACAATGGTTTTTTCTCGATACCAGCCAGTTGCATGTAATGTTGGGTGTCCCCCACCACGTACAGTTTTGGATTAAGAAGGTGGATGGAGAGTGGGAACTTGAAACGACATTGCTTAAGTTTGTTTATGCTGAATGATTGGTGATTGTTAACATTGTTCATGGTTATTAATTTAATCTTGCTTATTTGATCTGAAAGTTCTTTCTTAAATTTATTTCGTCTCGCTAGTATAATTTTTGGTTAACTACAGATATCCACAGCCATTCCACCAACCAACAGCTAAAATTTCAGTGCACCTCTAATTTCCCAGCACCGGTGGGTGGTTGGCCCTTGCCGACCTCAACCATGAACAAAGTTAAATAGTTCGGATTGATTGTCTCGGTAAATTCTTCTAGTAAGACATTTTAATTTGTGCCCACCCCGTCAACAGTCATTGTGTGTCTTTTGTAGCTATAGTTTATTTATTAATTCATTTTAGTGTGGCTCAGGAATATTTACAGTTTTAATTGCCAGCCACCAATTGAGATATTATGGATCTATTGGTTAAATCTCGTCTATTTGATATGCTTTGGAAACCAAAAATATACAGCCTGGTTACTAAATTATGTCAATCCTGAGTACAAAATTCAAGAATCTAGAATTGATTGCCGATGTTATATGATTAAAGTTAAACATTTAAGATATTTCTCTAGCTAGGCCAGGGGGTCAATGAAAACCACCCAGCTGATGTGACGACCATTATCAGGGCCGCTCGAGATCAACCCTTACCAACGCCGGGCCATTTCATGCAAACCTTGGATTAGAATTTCATCGATGACAGTACAACGCGACTCCACGCTGCGGGATTCATCACAGAACTCCAGCGAGAGGAGCCTCTTTAGGAACGCGACATAAGGCGGAAGGTTGATTTTGCCAACGTTGCGTGCTGATAATGGGTTTGGACTGTTTGGGGCAGGTTCTCTTTACTAACGAGAAGTGCTTCTCGTCCACATCACCTGGGCGCCGCGCTTGTTTTGCGAAAAATAGGAACTCTGGATTAATAAGAAGAATCATTACTTGCGTCAATTATCTAGGTGCATTCTTCTTTAATATTAATTATTATCTTCAGATTTTGTTCCACGGAAGTGGACTGTCAAAATATACAAAGGATTTAACATAATAAGAGTGCTATTTCTGAGATAAATATTAGTAGGGACAGTGGCAATTCATTTGCTCTTTTTCCTTCAAATATAATATATTAAATAAATATTACACAATAGATTCTTTCATTGTTGTTTCATCACTGATAATTTAAATTCTCCAAAGGTATATATATATATATGATTTTATATTCTACACCCCATTTTTTTCTCTCATTCAGAATATGAACCCCCTAACTCGTTGAGGTGGTTCGATCTGGCCATGTCACCTGCAACGTATGGGGCTGGGTGAGTCTTGCATGGTATGGGTGATGTGTTCGTATCGCGGTACGATTTACAGCAGCTAAGTATGCTTGAACTGCTTCAAACCTCCTTCTTGCCTTCGTTCAACGAGAAAGGATTTTCCCTGTCCCACCAGGGCCCATGCCTTTTCACACTGTTCACGTTGTTCAAGAGTGGTTTGCAGACCAGGATACCTGCTTCTGTCTTGAATGCCCGAGCAAATGAGCAGATATGTGAGTGACCACGTGTGGGCCCAGATGGTGAACACATGAAATGGAACAGAGAGAACAACACAGCAACTCATGGCTCACATTAACTCTCATGGAAAATTTGTAGACGGAAGACCGGGCAGCAATTTTCACTCAACCTTGTTCATATTGATGCCGACGATTGAGGGAAGTGACTGAGAGAGAGTGTGGATGGTCAAGGTATAAGATTGTATAATTAAAATTGTTATATTTTTTGTAATAGGACCTAAAATGTTTCTCATTTTGTCTCACTAGTTACTTTATGATTATATGTTTTAATAAACATAATTCACGAACAGTTTATTGTAACATGATATTCTTGATATAATATTCAAAGTATCTGTAAAAATATGGCATAATGCTCCATACAATAATGAAAAGTATGGAGTAACACTTTCTACTTACTCAGGCCCACTATGTTTTTGATGTCTTCCTATCACCGTTTCTGTTAACAGCCATTGAGTTCTAGAGCTGAATTACTCGCTGAGCCTGGTATCATACAGTAGAGGTCGGTACCGGTATTGCAAATTGCCTTAAGGCCCGTCCACACGGCGAGCTTTGCTCGACGAACTTTGCTCGAGTGAACGTCAGAAGCGGAGAAAATGCAGCAAAGTTCTACTATTCTATACCTAAGTTTATGACACTGGTAAAAATGTGGCATATTTTGTGGCCGTCGTTGACGTTTCCTGATATAGGGTCTATGCCTGTGGGACATTTAAAAGGTAACTGTCAATTCGTAGATGATACTCTCTTTATTTCAGCACTATAAGAATCCGACTGAACTTCACCTATCACCTGGAGTCAACGAAATTATGTCTATAATATATCTGCATACATATTTTAAAAAACAACGTTAACCCTTAAAAGGTCAATCACGTCCATATAACCTGTTTGCAGATTCGTCCACAGTGTTGTTTACGTCATTGACGTTCTTAAGTTTTTTAATTTTGTTGCGCCTTCAATAGCTTATTGTATTGATATTGGTTCTGTACTACTTAGTGCCTTATTAGAGGGTCGAGCCGCCGTTTGCACTGCCGTCCTTCCATTTGGTATGAACTGCGCTGGGAAGGGAGGTAAGGTGGCCTATGATGTTTTGTCAAAACGTCAACCAGCTAATCCTGTGTGGCAAAGGATTAGTGTCGATGAATTTTTTGCCGCACACCTCGATTTTGATTTTTTTGTTTATTCTATTTTTAATAGTCATAATGGAGACTGACTGTAGAAGATACATCGTGATGAAATGGTGTAATATATCAAGCGATACACTCAAGGAACAAGAGAGTATGATCTGCTTTGGTTATATTATGGGTATTGTCAGGAAAGGGTAATTCTTCGATTTATGTGGGTCCTTGATCCTCTTCTGAATACACTAATTGAAATATCAAACTGCATAACTGAGGCGCAGCGCAGGTTTTTTCTTATCACTAATTAGCTAGTATGAGCTGAGAGAGAGATATATATGTTAGCTAGTATTAGAGATGAGAGAGAGAGAGGAGAGAGAGAGAGGAACGCCCTGCAGAACCAATGCTGTAAACTTGGCTTACGTGATAGGTTAAATATCGGGTTATGATATGCGTGATTTTCGGCAAACCTATAACCTTAAATGTTGATCAATTTTAAGACTTGTGTAATAGGCATAATATGACCGATATATACTAACACGGTTGTAAGATAACTGCTTGGCCGAATGTTAAATGGAACCTTAATAACAAACTATATTACAAGTGGACAACAATCTTCATACAACGATATATAACTGCTCAGATTTTTTTTACCTCCTGTGTGTGTGTGTGTGTGTGTGTGTGTTTGTGTCTTTCCTCCAACCAGTCCTAATACTCCGCCCCACCAAACGAACTCCCAGAACTTTTGGTGAACTCTTGTTAGCTGGAGAAGGGTTCTCCCCCCCACTCCTCTTAAACCTGTTACCATGTAATTTTTCGAAGTCTCGCAAGACGGTGTACCAGGGAAAGCGGCGGGTGTCCAACTGTACATACCGAAATGCACGTTGAAGCCCTCGTGTTTTAAGAAACCTTAAAATTATAAGTACAATATCTTTTTTTCCGTTCTTGTAAAAACAAAAAAAAAGAAGGCAAGACCAACCACATCAACTCACAGCAGGCCCCCTCCCCCGTGTTTTCCCCTTCCCGTATGTAATTAAGATTGACACGTATGGTATCCTAATTCGCTCCTTCCCGCAAAAAAAAAAAAACTCTGCTCTCCTACAGCTAATTGAACCCCCATTGTTATCTTTTTACCCCACCTGAATGCAGTCGTCAAAATTTCAGTCCGACAACCGTAAACACCGGCAAGAAAGCTAAGCGCCAAAGATTGACCAACTCAAGATCAAATGAGAGAAGGGAAATAGCAGCGAGTCATGACTCCCTCCTTTTTTATCTACCGGCACACTTAGTCCTGATCACAACATGGTTGATTCCTGGTCACATCACGCACCTCCTTATCATGACCTGACCGGGGTCGATACCTTTCTTCCCCTAAGCTCATTACCTGCTCTTCTCTACTCAGGACTACGATTGTCAAAACACAAGTCCTGGTTTGGTTAGGAAATTGCCCGACGCCAATTCTTGGAAAAAAAAGGTCCTTAATTACTGTTCTGTTCTCATATATATAAAACTGTTCAAATTCCCCTTTGCATCTCCTCTAAGAATAAGTTAAGTGCAGAATACTAGTGACTTGTACAGAAGTGTTCATTTATATTGCTAACTCGTAACGGTGTTACGTTATTACACTCTCTGCCTTCCGGCAAATCCCAATTACATAATACGCTTTTAGATCGAGATGCCAGTGCATACTTAATTAATTTGCAGAATTACGAGAACGACGAAGTTGTTATACCACATTTCCTGTGGACCATGGTGCCATAGTCGCAACCATTCATTTATTTTCGGATCTCTTTAAATCTTACTGTCAACCACTTAAACTCCTTTCTTTTCACTGCAGTCTATTTTCACAAACACAAATTTACCCGCAAGTTAATTATCCTTTTCAATACTAACAGATGCGTTTTCAAAGAAAGAAAGTGTCATTTACTTTATATTTTCATAATGGATGGGAATAAACAGATGATTTAAAATAAATCTCACCTCAAAATCTACGTAAACGTTTTTATTTGAAAGCAACCTGATAAAATATAATGAACAACGATTGCGTGAAATTTGCTTTGCTTGCTATGTGTGGTGGTATTTCTAATGTATTGGATGGATACAAATCAATCCTCCTGGTTACGAGACATACAGTCCCTTTCATAACTGCACAAGTCATCATAATGGAATATTGAAAATAAATTTCTCAGTACTCACTGACTTCTCAGTTGTCAGCTTATGTATGGTTATACAACTATAGTTATTTGGTGACGCACAATTTCTCCATCATATTTCTTATGTATTTTTCATTACTCTAGCGGATTTGAGCAACTTCACTTCACCTTGAGAATTTCTCCTTTTGGATTCTTTATATAATTATATCAGCTTCGTGAACATTGACATTTGTAGCTAAACAGACAGACACGGGGAAATCATTGTGGGGATTCGTAGCAGATGGACTCATTTCACCACGGGCCTTCTTGATATCCTATCCCTAACTTCTTGCTTCGTTCGACGGAAGCTCTCAGGTTTTGGAAGTTAATTGAGCGAATCACCAAATTCTTTCAGTTCTGACTCTCCTATTCTTCGAGGGGGCCTGTGTGAAGGGGCAGAGAGGGATAACGTCGTCCCATTTTCTGGTTTGTTTCTACGCCTGTTCTGGAAGATGGTTATTATCTGGAAGAGATTTAAATTAATTTATGGCGGGCCCTGAGGTCTCTCCCAAAACGCTATCCCTACATGGATATGACAGGTAATTGTCCCCGAAAAGGAGTCGGATAACTCATGTTTTTTCCGTAAAATTACACGTCATTTCGATGATGATACGGGAGAAAATTAATTGACAAACTTTCACGGGGTTACGTTATAATTATTCCTCTCTTCTTCTTCCCAGCTTATTCCCATTTTTATATGGGTCACTTTTCGGATTAGCCGTTTCATCTATGTCTACCTTGTCCTTCTGCCTCATCATTCCCTTCTCATTTAAGTCTCCTCTCACCCATCCTTCCTTCTCTTTCTTGGTCTCCCTCTTTTTTCTTCTTCCTTGCACCTCCACCCCCATAGTATGTCTCCCAACGTGGGTCCTCATCTCTCCTCACATGTGTCCATACCATCTCAGCCTCCCCTCCTGCACTTGCTTTGATACTTCCACCACCTTTAATTGGACCCACTTATGTAGTCATTTCTGATCCTATCCACTCTTGTTACCCCAGAACGCTCCACCTAAGCATTCTCATTTCTGCCACATCCATGCTTCTTCTCGCTGCTTTTTCTCTGCTTGCTGTTCCGTACCATACAGCATTGCTGTTCTTAACCAGCCGTCTTGTGAAATTGGGTTCCTTTTAACCTAGCGTCACTCTTTTGTCACAAAGAACTCCCGAGGGTGCCTCACACCACCCCCCCGCTCTCCAGTTTGTTCCACAGGCCTGCTGTACCCGATGTTTTACTTCTCTTCCATACTTCCTCCAAGCATTAACAGAGATCCCAAATACTATTATTACCAAAAGCACAAAACTCTGCCAGTTTTAACAACTTGAGAATGAGAACAATAACTTGAACCAAGACTGTGACTAGTCTCTTGTGTAACATTTGGATAATACGTAGAAAGCTATGACACTTTTTAGGGTTTCTTGTTATTATTAATGCCAAGACATCGGAAAAAAAAATGACACGAAAGCATGGGATAACTATATGGGGTCTCCTTGTACAACATTTATAAACTACATCGTTTTCCCCTCTGGAAAATGTCCAGATGAGACCGGAGGAAGTACATTTTCACAGACTAGCCGCACATCAAGTTGCAGAAAATCTCTCCATTACTCATCAACCACCTTCGATACTGGGAACTTCTGTGGTTGCCAAGGAAGTTTGCAATGCTGACTTAAGGATAACCAGGTTAGGCAGAGAGTTCAGCATACTTCAGTGTATCATCAAAACTAGCATTTTGATGAGATCCCTATTTGAGGACATCACATATACCTGCCTTAAGTTTCTTCTCCATGTTTCTTTTGTTGAAACTTTAATGGAACGAAAGTAAATCCCTCTACCTTTCCCTGTCCATACCTTTACAAAGTTCTCCATGAGGCTAGTTTGACGTGGAGGGTGGAAGCAAT
Source organism: Macrobrachium nipponense (assembly GCF_015104395.2). Lineage (NCBI taxonomy): Eukaryota > Metazoa > Arthropoda > Malacostraca > Decapoda > Palaemonidae > Macrobrachium > Macrobrachium nipponense. Next base: position 68,822,543 of record NC_087201.1, read on the forward strand.
ATCTTGCTTCGGTTCCAACCAGAGGGTGGGACAGAACGTTGTGTTATCCAGTTTTAATCCTTGTCTGATGGCCACTCTTGTCTGACATAAGCTGGTCATCAGGCACGGCTATCCCATAAGCATAGCAGAAAGCATATGATACTTTCTGGAAGCACTCTTGAAGTCTTAGATGAGGTCCTAACACGCTTAAGTCTCCACAGATCGACCATTTATTTGGGGTATTTCAGTAGCAACAACAGACGTTCCTGCTTTTTTTCGGATTCCTTCATTTCACTGAGTGCCCAACCGGGATAGATTAAAACTTATTTTCCGTTATTCAGATACTGCCTTAGACTTCTGTTAGATGATCAATGAAAAGTTTCCATTCCTAGCATCATACTTCAGACCAAGTAATTCAGTCAGGTCAGCAACATTGTTAGCAATAGACCAGTAAGATGGCTTCATCAACGTGAAGAATTTTCTAAATTCTCTCTCGCTGGTCCCGATACCAATAGAATATGTTTCTGGAGCCATTAACGTTTTCTCTCCTCGAAAGACTAGAACCCAACTCCTTGGAAAGGTTCAGGTCTCGTGTCAGGTCACTGAGTTTCGGACTTGG
>NC_087201.1:68828140-68900640 GCF_015104395.2 Macrobrachium nipponense
TATATATATATACATATATATATATATTCTTAAACTATATTTTTTAAAATAGTTTTGAAAATTTTACTGATTTTTACACAATATTTTCAGACTGAAGATGCACAGACAAACATGTGCGAAATGTATCGTGCTAATATGCTAATAAACTAGCCTTTTTATGTGTGGTGGACACTGCTGTATGCCTTATGCATATATATATTTATATATATTTATATATATATATATATATATATATATATATATATATATATATATATATATATAAGTTATTGCCATAATAGAATATTAGTCGAGGCATGTATAAGCTTGATCCTATAGTTTCAAAAGAAATTGTCAAAATGTTTAGATATCAAGGAAGGCAATAGAGATGTATGGAAAAAGGATCAAACATATTTGTAAACACAGTGCAGGTGCAGTAATTAGTATTAACGAGTTTTTGTCGCTTCTCCTCCCTGACACATTTCAGATTGTGGATTTTTTAGTTCCCTATAGGTCTATTGGCATTGTCCCTTGAGAGTACTAAATGTGATTTTTAGCCAAATTGAGTTTTGAAAGCCATTCTACCTAAGGACACCTGTCAGTGTGATTTCTAATACTAATGTATCAGTCCTCCGTTAATGGGCTTGGAAATAAAGTGAAAACTGGTCAGGACCTACACACCATCTCAATTTTTCTTTTTTCCACCTGTGGTATTGTGATATATATAAACGCACACACACACATATACACATGCACACTGCACACACATATATAAGTGTGTGTGTGTGTATATATATATATATATATATATATGTGTGTCTGTGTGTGTGTGTGTGGTGTGTGTGTGTGTGTGTGTGTGTGTGATTTGATAATGAGAGAGAGAGAGAGAAATTAAGGAGGCTGAATACTGAAGAAGTAGATTTTCCACTTACAAAACGGGAAAGACGTGAAATTAAAAAGTTTCTACAGTTTAGAAATCCCTCTTTCTGTTTGAATTGTTTGTGGTGGAATTGTATCACCCCTGCTATGATTTTTCTCAGGAGGTATTTGATATCCCAATCACTATTAGTCCTGATAAAAAACGACTCATTTTATTGACCACGTATGAGAAAAGCAAGAAATATTACAAAAAACTAATAGAACTTCAATAGTGATGACCGTTAGTCAACGTATACAAAAGGCAGTAGTAACATAGAAAATAAATCTACCACAGACTTAAAATGACCAAACATAAAAAAAAGATTAATTAAACTTCAATATTGACTAAATGGTATAACCAGTGTATAGGAAAGGGAGAATTAAACATGAAAAAGAAACCTACCACTGTACAGATCTACAGACTCGCAAAAAAAAAAAAAGAACAGCACACCGGGCACAGAAACAAATTCCATCTCCAGTTCCTTATTCTCCACGAGTTCCTTAATTCAAATACTCTCGAATAGCAACATGCCTGAGGTAATTGGGGTTGGGGATCTACGAATCGGCTCAATACGAACGCAGCGTAACTTTAAGTTTCCTTCAGCTATGTATCGATTACTGATGCAATGAAAGAAAAGATTTTCACACAGGGAATGGGTGGGTGACATGAAAAAAGTAACCGAAAACGACAGATATTAGTGCTAATCCATAGTTTTTGAGGTCCTTGAGATGATACCCTTTAATTCCTTGTTCAGCCTCGATAGGAAGGTGGATAGGGGGTGGGGGGTGAGAAGGGGTAGGAATGGGGTGACATGTAAAAAAAAAAAAAAAAAGCGAAAACGACAGATAGTATATAATCCATAGTTTTCGCGGTCGCTGGGACGATTGTGACACTTCCGATGGACTGCAAAGTCCAAGTTAAGCCCCAACAGAAAATGTCGGGTGAGAAGTGGTGAAATGTAAAATGTTAAAGATGATGGGTAATGTAAATGAAGCAACTATCTTATCAGGAAAGGGAGAGATCTGTTATTTTTTTTTTTTATGTCATCCCTTCTCAACCCCTTCCTACTGGTGTTGAACAAGGAGCTAAAGGGCATCAGGAGCCCCACTATTCATCTCAGTGGCCTTCGAAACTATGGATTACACTCTAATATCTGTCGTTTACATATCACCCCCTTCCCACCCTCCCTTCCTATCGAGGCTGAACTGTACTTAAATGGTATCAGGAGTATTAATATTCATCTCAGTGACCCTCGAAAACTATGATTTGACAAAAATAATCTGCTGTTTTAGATTATTTTTACATGTCACCTTTTTCCCACCCACTCACTGTTAGTGCTGAACTTGGACATGAAGGCCATCGGGAGGGTCACTTTTCATCACAGCGACCCCGAAACTATTGATTCGACACTGAATATCTGTCGTTTTCAGTTATTTTTACTTTTCATCCTTTCCCACCCCACTCACCACATGGCCACCTTTGGTTCCAGTGATGTCTTACCCCCATCTCACCCATACGCTAAGTAATTATGTTATACTAAGTTTGGTTGAAATTGCTCAGTGCGTGTCAAAGTGTATGTGGCACATACACACATACATACATATATATATATATATAGTATATATATATATATATATATATATATACATATCTATATATATATATATATATATATATATATATATATATATATATATATATATATTTAAAACCATATAAAACAAGCACGACACTGCTTTCTATTTGCTACTGGTTTCATGAATTTTAATATAGTTTTCAGTCGAAAACTTTGTGACCAAAGAATAGATATAAAGTCATAAGGTAATATTATCAGAATTGTATCTTCCACCAGAAATATACAGCAACACCGAAAATAATACAATGCACTAAACCCCACATCCACAAGAAAATAATCCGACCACTTGCATTGTGTCTAATATCCTGTTGAGAGAGAAAGAAAAAAAAGATTACTTCTACGTGCTTTCCATTTTTTCTTGCTGAATTTGCAGATTTGTACCGGAAAATGGAGGGAAGTCATGAGACCTCGCCCAAGGCTGCACAGAAAAGCAGATTTCATTCTCGGGAGATATTTAAGAAGGGTTGTTTACATGTCAGAAAATAATCATCGCGGGAGGGTTTTCGATAAAGCTTTGCACGGAGAGGGTGTGAAAATGCCCTTGTGTTTATGCACGTACACATACACACACATACACCCACACACACACATACACACACACATACACACACACACCCACAGACATATATATATATATATATATACTATATATATATATATATATATATATATATATATATATATATATATATAGAGAGAGATGAGAGAGAGAGGGAGAGAGAGAGAGACGAGAGAGAGAGAGAGAGAGATTGATGTATCTTGGAAATATAATGTCTATTAAAAAAAATTTCTTGAGATTTCAATCCATGTGAATGAAATCTTGAGATATTGTGTCTAAAAAGTAGTCTCTGTGGTCCAAAATGAAGACAGAAAATAGTTGGGAGACGTCTGACAGACTGTTTTATTAAAAAGTAAATTGAAAAACTATTGCAATGATTTAAGGATGAGCTGAGTATTGGAAAGGTTCCTATATGACCATCATTCGGTTGCAGAGAAAGTGACACGTAACAGAATCCCGTTTGAAAGGATGAAACAAAAACTGGCCGTAAGTATTACGAAAACGAGTTCCTGTGTTGGTAATGTCAGTGATGAGGAAATCAATGACATTGCTTCTTTTGGGTAAAGACAATAAATATAATACCTATTTGCGATCTGAAAGAAAATGCACTACCTTAATAATATTCTGGTATACGGTCCATCTACATGAAAATAAGGGGTCTGATTTTCACTGATTTTCACAAGGACTTAAATATTAGTATCACTTATTATCTACTTATTAAAAACTTTAGGGGATTTAAATAAGGGATAGTTAAAGTATATATTAGCTATTAAAGGACATCTCTTACTTTTCATCTGTATCCCTTTTTATGACGGACTATTCTCATGAATCTCTGAGTTGTAAATGACCTTCATCTCCAACTTTTAAAATATCGCAGAAATATTAACTCAGTGTCTATGAATTAACACGAAAATTCACGTCACCATACTAAAACTACTGCGAAAATATACCAGGGCTAAGCAAATGGTTAAAAGCTACCAAAAATAAAGTTAAAAGCAAAAAAAGGAAAAAAAAGGCGTTTAATAAAATATCTTTCGCTCTCCTCCATGACACCGTTCCCATGTTATTTTGCTTGTATATTTGTTGGTTGGGAGGAAACTCGTCATACTAAAAGAGCAGATGTCATTTTCGAATGTAAAAGCGTTCGGCTTCGCAATTTCCTGTTAATGACGGCGTATCATTACGGTTGGTGTTATTCTTATAATTGCTTGAGTAGGTACTGATGTTTCCAGACTGAATAATGGGGGCATTGTGCGTGTGTGTGTGTGTGTGTGTGTTTGTAATATCTTTAAATTCATTTACTATTTACAGCAGAAAGAGATTACATCAGACATACTCTAAAAGCAATTAGTGGGAGGTTTCACCGAAATACAATTTCTACCGTCGAATTTTTCCGCTTAATTCTAGAGAACCTTCGCTAGACTGCCGTAGCACAATATAAATATGTTTATATGCAGTTTTAGGGATAATTCGGCAGTTCTTGAGCTTTCGACCAGAAACGGATAAACTCTCGAGAATTTAGAATGATGTAGTAAACCTGAAAAAAAATGATAAAGATAGAGAAAACTCTCTATGAATAGAATGCAAATGATGCAGCTATTCATTTTAATACATCTTATTATTATTATTATTATTATTATTATTATTATATTATTATTATTGATTATTATTATTATATTATTATTATTATTATTATTATTATTATTATATCATTCAGGAGGGAGATCCGTTCATAAGCATGTTCTGTTAAGAATTTTGGTATTATGTATATGCTGTTTAATACACAGTATATATATATATATATATATATATATATATATATATTATATATATATATATATATATATATATATATATACATAGATATATATATATATATATATATATATATATATATATATATATATATATTATATATATATATATATGTATATATATATATATATATATATATATATATATATATATATATATATATAATATATATATATATATATTATATAAATTGCTTTGGAATTACTCTAGAATTCTGGACGCAATGGATGATCATAAGGAGTTCGCTAAAATTACCAGAAACTACCTTATTTTGGTTAAACCTGATTGTAAGATTATCTAAAGCAGATCTATTAGAAACATCAGTCAAGGAAAATTAGTGGCTTTGGGTTTTTTTCTTCAAATGAGGTAAAGACTACTTGATTAATTATATTTACATAAAACAAACAGGTAAGAAGAAATGGAATTACTTGGGCATGGAATAATAGAGTTCTGCTAAAAAACAAAAAATGAATCATACACAATAAAAATTTCTACGTCAATTATGTCTTCACAGAAGGAACATTGCAAAGGGGTATAAGGCCACTGCATATGTGATAGAGCTGAAGTGTTGGTTCCACAGCCACGGCCGATCTGCAACAAATGCAAGACGGTTACTTGCAAGAAACACTAACGGCAGCAAAGGGAGCCGAGAGATTACATAGAAGATGCCGAGACAACTCGGTTCTACACCAGTAAATACACAATTAAGTTAACACTCAATATTCAGACCAAATTCGCAGTGGGTATTCGCACAATGGAAATTGAAATAAATCAGCAGAGAAATAATGGGATATGACCAAGTAAAAGAACCTTATTCCGGTACATTACCTTCGCCATAATGACGATGTCCTATTCCGATGTGGCTACGGCAATGGAGGGAGGAAAATGAAGGGAAATGACGCTTATCAAAACAATACTCGTTAATCGCTGATGGATGCAATAGAGCTTCTGATTGAGATTTGTCTCTTATCTGTTGTCAAACAGATGACATGCACTTCCAGTGCGATATGTTAAACTAGAGGCCCTCTGGCACTCAAACAAATGACAAAGCTGAAGTGACACTCAAAGGAGTGTAGGCAAGAGGGGTGTGTCAGTGAAGGTGACACTTGTAAAGGTAAGGGGGAGGGAGAGAGAGAGTGTCAGCGGTGGTGGCGCTCGTAGGGGTGAAGCTTTGCTTTCTGCTGTTGAACAGACATGCAGGGTGGCACTGAAACGTGTGCTACTACCAGAGTACGTATGACTGTATGAGGCACTCGCTGGCACTTCAGGTGACAGTCAGAATCCAGGTTTGCTTGGTAGGAGTGTCAGCGGCGGTGAAACTCGTAAGATAGGGGTCTTTCAAGATATAGATGTGTTCCCAGAACATGATGTCACTCTCCATAGTGCGTACGCAGGCGGCACACCGACGGGTGTGAGGCAGTTCCAATGGAATGAAACAGTGTCCTCAGACACTCAAGGCTTCTAGGTTGCACTTAGCAAAGTGCTTAACCGCCTTCAAAAGTCAGCATCCTCAACAGTGCATAAGCAAAACAGGTATGCGACTGGCACTCTCACCAGTAAACAAGCGACAAGACTTCCAGTTGATCCTCAAAAGTGCAGTAGATGTGTCAGTGGCAGTGACACTCGCAGGGTAGGTGTCTGGCAGTCTCACCATCGCACAAGCGACAGGGCTTCCAGGTGGCACTTAAAAGCGCATAGCCACACAAGCAGATACGACACAGAAAACGACCTCTGCAAAGGTGTTTGCTAAAATAAAGGTTACGCACACCATGTGTCCTCAGATTCCAAACGGGAATTAAAAGTCCTCTCATATCTTGGCTGCTAGTTAAATAGGTTTGCGCTTCGTGCGGGAACGTGTTTGTATATATAAATAGCTATAAGCATAAATAAATCAAAACAGATCTGTTTCTCGAATAAATGGAAGTTAACTTCGCTAATTTAGAAATAAGTTAACTGAATTCCCATAACATAAACAAATAGGAGCGTCCCCGCTACTGTCTGGAATACGAGCGGAGAGTTAAAAGGGAAAGCAAATACATTTTCGCTAGGTATGAAATAGAACTGTCAAGGTCGCATTGATCTGTCACAAGGAGATGGTCAGAGACAGGAATGAATGAGTACTCTACTAAGTGTTTGGCAAATAACAGCTGGGCGCGAGGTTCTCACACACTATGAAATCACCTTACTCGTGTTGCCTTTAGATTCATACTGAGTATTCGATTCTTACGTTATTGTGGGAATAACGTACATTAATACTTAACAATTCGATCGTGATTATATAAAATATGCATTGTGAATATATAGAAAAAACTTCTGAGACACGTTCACATAGAGATAAAGATTTCCAAATTTGTGAGTTGCGGACTAAGCGATGTACTTCGAGTGGCAAGACGGCAACATGAGCTCCGATGTGGGTTGCTAGAAATGAATTTTTCTACGGCAGATGTTTATCAAGACTTTAACAGGGAAATATGCACCCTCCCATAGAATTAAAGATTCTCCCTATAGCATATGGACTCATTTTTTTCTCATTAACACTGTTGAAACATACGGCCCCTTGAGAAACACGATAAGACAGGCATAGTCAGAGCCAGGCCATCGCCAGAAGGACGTGGGTCACTTGCAGGGCTTCGTCAATGAATCAACAGGAAGACGCTCATTATCAGACAGTGCCTTTAGGAACTTCAGGGACAGGTGCTTTGGCAGAGCTGTCAGGGCAGGCGTCTAGGCGAGTCCGTTCTCCGGGGTGGGGATAGTGCAGTCGTAGGGGGAATTATAAGACCCGGGGGGGGGGGGGGGGGGGGGGGGGGGGTTGGGGGTAGCGGCAGGCCGAGGCTTCAGGACAGGATAGTACAACAGTAATTCCCTAAGGGCAGAATGCATTTTGTGTTTTGGGGACTAGGTCAGCCCATACTATACCCAGTTACAGGGAATCTAGAAACATCCTACCCAAAACTGGATACCATCTCCCAAAACTAGGTGAACTCCTCAAACTGGATTGATCGTCTTGGATCCTTTCATCTCAGCCGCTGATCCTTTGTGGGTACCTGGGAGAGGTCATTGGAAGCCGACAGAGGAGGTACGGAAAAAGGAGAACAAGACTGCTAGCTTTGGTCAGAGGCTTGGGTCAGTAGGCGGGCATGTAGGCTGAGACCCGGATGCGGAAGGCTCTGACAACAATGGCGAGGGACAAGGGTCAGGTAAAAAGGGCCAGGTCAGTCAGACCTCACGTGAGAACGTGATAACCCTCGGGACTTGGAGGGCAGCTATTTTCTAATGCCTGCTATCAAATTAGTTTGGGTACTGTGATAAGTAAGAATACAATGGCAAAGGGGGCTTTGACCCTTAAGTGTTGTTGACCCTTTTCGAGATTTGGTATATGGCCGGTAGCTGGATATGACAAGGAAATGGCAAGCGATAAATCACGTTTAACATGTTGTTAAAATGAAATTAGACATGTTTTCCATCTGCGAGCAGTTGTTTGAGGACAAAAGGAGAAGAGGCTAAGTCATAAATATTAACATGGGCCCAAAAGATCAAAACAAGAAGGATTCGCTTGTAATGGATTCCGACATGAAGCAGTTTTACTCTTGTTCTTTTGTTCTCCTCCTGTTTAAATTCCCCTTTATTCTCAAAGTTCCTTTATGTTACTCCTCAGTTATCTTCTAAGTTTTCGAGTTTGGGGGGCGAAAGAAAAGGAAAACAGAGTCAAAATGGATGGCCGTATGTATATATATACATATATATATGTATGTATATATATATTTATATATATATATATATATATATATATATATATATATATATATATATATATATATATATATATGTGTGTGTGTGTGTGTGTGTGTGTGTGTGCGTGTGTGTGTATGTATGTATGTATATATATAGTATAGTATATATATATATATATATATATATATATATATATATTATATATATATATATATATATATATATATGTATGTATATATGACACTGCAAACATATGTAAGATGTTGACGTGAAGAAAAACGTTTCCATAACTTCTAAAACGTTTAATTAGCAACTGATCTTGATATGTTAAAAAATGTCTCAACTTCAGAAGAAACTTTAGAAGGGGAATAATACCAGAGGAAATTAACCAGGGGCAGAGACATAGGTACAAATTCAAGGCAACCCCATTTCGTTCCGTATTCGTAACCGACAGAAATACACACACACACACACACACACACACTTACAATCAAAATTAGGACATCGTTGAGCGCGATAAGACCAACACCATTGTTTACAACGGATACAAGCAGACCCCCAAAATTGATATAAGTGCTCAATCGCCCTTCCCATCCCCCGCACACCGGCCATCACGAACGAAACGCAAAGAGAAATGCGAATAGAACCACGATTCTCAATCCTTGGGCGGAGCGTTAAAATTCGTACGTCTTTGCAAAACATGAGGCCTCACTTCGGCGAATATTGGAATTCGCTTTACGTTCTGGAAAATTTATATATACGCTTCGCAATTTACGCCTGGAGTCACAACAAAGATATTGTCGTGTTGGAGCGGTTTTCAAATTTTATTTATTTATTTATATTTATTTATTTTTTTTTTTTTTTTTTTTTTTTTGGGGGGGGGGGGGGGGGGGGGGTGTGTTGGCTTTGTCTTCGAATCTGAGCTAGAATATTCCCCCTACAATTCCAAGTTATATTTTTGTGTGCATATGCAATTCTATTGTAGCCGCAAGCTGTTAATAAACTTACTAAACACGAATTAAAATTATAAATATTTTTTTTTCTGGAAACAATTAAGAAATATTATCAGAAATGACATAACAGCTAGCCCACAAAAGATGGCCAAAAACTTAGTCCAAAATTCAATACAAATGAGATATCCATTTATATAAAATTCCATAAATCATACACATGTAACTTATGCAAATAAATTCATTGATAAATAACAAGGGTACCGTTACTGAGCCAAACGTGCGTACCTACAAAAGATCAGGTCACGTTAAAGCCCACGGATCATTTTGACCTAAAATGTGATAAGCTCTTTCCCTTTAGAGTCGTATTGCTCCTAGATTTACTCTATTAGTCGTATAAGCACCTAAATTGTGTAGTCAAAGTTTTCTTACATCTAGATAAGTTATTTTTATAATTATTTTATCGTTACCTTCAACGTTTTTACTTTGTAGAGATAAATGATTCCCCAGCAGAATTCTTTTTTTTTTTTTTTTTTTTTTTTTTTTTTTTATAAAAGAAACACCTTTAGTACGAGGGACCAGCGTCGAATGTCGAAATATAATAACTGGTTCCGAGTTACGGTTAACTCTGCTGGGCCCATGTCGGGTTTTTGGTCAAACTATTTATTGTAGCGTTAAAACTGAAATGAAACACTACTATACTCATTACAAATTATGAAATCGTTGAGTGAAATAAAAAAAAGAGTTTCACGTATTTTATATACTGCAATAACGTATATTATTATTATTTTATTTTTATTTATTTATTTTTTTTTGGTGGGGTTGGGGGGGGAGGCGGGTTTATCACAGTCCTCCAATTCGACTGGGTGGTATTTATAGTGTGGGGTTCCGGGTTGCATCAGGCCTCCTTTGGAGTCCATCACTCTTCTTACTATGTGCACCGTTTCTAGGATCACACTCTTCTGCATGAGTCCTGGAGCTACTTAAGCCTCTAGTTTTTCCAGATTCCTTTTCAGGGATCTTGGGATCGTGCCTAGTGTTCCTATGATTATGGGTACAATTTCCACTGGCATATCTCATATCCTTCTTATTTTTTTTTTTTCAGGTCTTGATACTTATCCATTATTTCCCTTTCTTTCTCTTCAACTATGGTGTCCCATGGTATTGCGACATCAATGAGTGATACTTTCTTCTTGATTTTATCAATCAACGTCACGTTTGGTCTATTTGCACGTATCACCCTATCTGTTCTGATACCATAGTCCCAGAGATTTGCCTTATCGTTTTCTATCACTCCTTCAGGTTGGTGCCCGTACCACTTATTACTGCAAGGTAGCTGGTGTTTCTTGCACAGGCTCCAGTGGAGGGCTTTTGCCACTAAGTCATGCCTCTTTTTGTACTGGTTCTGTGCAAGTGCCGGACATTCGCTTACTATGTGGTTTATTGTATTGCACTTCCTACATATGGGAGAGATGTTATTTCCATCTATCGTTCTTTGGATATATCTGGTTCTTAGGGCCTGATCTTGTGCCCCTGTTATCATTCCTTCAGTTTCCTTCTTGAGCTCTCCCCTCTGTAACCATTGCCATGTGTCATCGTGGCCAGTTCTTTAGTCTGTCTCATGTATTGTCCGCATGGATTGGTTTGTGCCATTCCTTTGTTCTGTTTGTCATTCTCCTGTGCTGTAGATTTCGGGTCTTCGTCTACTTTTAACAGTCCTTCTTCCCATGCACTCTTGAGCCACTCGCCTTCACTGGTTTTCAGATATTGCCCCAGTGCTCTGTTCTCGATTATTATTATTATATTATTATTATTATTATTATTATTATTAGTTATTATTATTATTATTATTATTATCAAACTGAAGATGAATCCTATTCATATGGAACAAGTCCAAAGAAGTCATTGTTTATTTGGAATTGGGTAACAGAAGGTAACAGGACATACAAAAAGAAGAGATCAGTTATTAGAAAAAAAAATTTACAAATAAATGAAATGTACATAAGTGAACAAGAATATAGCTACGATAAGAGTTTCGTCAGCAGTGCTTAATCACGTCAACATACATTATTTTTTTTTTTTATTATTATGATGATTTTTAAAATTACAGTGTTTCCCCATATACATCTTATTCTTTTTTAGATTTATTTATCAATTTGCTCATTTACTCTTTCTTTTTTGATAAGTGATCTCTTCTTTCTCATGAACATCATTATTGTTTCGTAGTTTGAATTACAAGTCAATGGTCCCTGTAGGAGCGCTCCTCATGAATAAGGTTCATCTTCTGAACAACAACAACAACAATAATAATAATAATAATAATAATAATAATAATAATAATAATAATAATAATAATAATAATAATAATAATAGTAATAATAAATGAAATATTCGCTCAGTTTATTCTTTTGATACCAAAACTAGCTAAAATTCACATAGCCCCTAAGCTGTTTTTCTTCACCGTGAGAATTTTTATCATCTTATGAAAATATTTAACAAATTCCGCAAATCTTTAATTCCAAGCTATTATTGCTTTCAGTTCATGGTAGTACTATTCACAGTTAGAATTTTAAACTATGAAAATATTTACCATAATGCGAAAATTTATTTCCTAGCTATTTTCTTACTTTGAGTTGACCGTTGTGAAACCTTTTACTGATAAACTATTCACAATTTGATTTTTAAAAAGCTTTATGAAAATATAAAAAAAGGCACATATTTTTAAAATTCCATTGTCCACAAAGTCTCTGCAATTCTGTTGCAACCGTTTTTGTGAATATCATTCTTCATTTTTCACGTCGTAGATATATCTACGTCATGGCGAAATAACAAATGTCAGTTCCAAATTGAATCCATTATATCTCTCAAACAGCATTAGTTGAGAAATTTACCAAACTTTCACTCCGGTTTGGCGTGGAAAAATATTGCCCATGTTTTTTTTGTTTTTTTTTCTCGCTAATGAAAACACGTGATTCTTTTTTGTTTATTTGCTTGAGATTTCGTTTGTTGTTCGAGCGGAAAAACAAAAAAAAATATAGCAATTTTTTTATTTCGCATTTGTTGTTCTAAGAGACTGTTCTATTTCGTTATTCAAAATACATAAAAAAAGAATTATCGTAAAAATGCGTGATTTTTTTCATTTATGTATCCCTTTTTCCTTATTTTTTTTCATATCGTGTTTGTTGCTCGAGCGGACTATACATTTCCTTATTGACATAACATAGAAAATCAGTCTTAATAATGAGCGATCTTTGTTTATGTATTCTATGTTTTTTTCTTTTTTCTGTAATTTCATGTTTATTGTTCGAACGGAATATTATTCATTTATCTTTCTGTTTTGCCATTTCGTGTTTGTTGTTCGAACCGACTGTATTACAGTTAGTTATTCACAAAAAAAGTACAAATCAATCATAAGAGAACAATAACGCTTGTATTTCCCTTTCCAATTACTTTAATGGCATGTTAATGTTAGTGTTGGTACATAGTACGATCATAAAATGAAAGAAAAATAAGCATGGGGAATTGTTTCTAGATTAAAGGTAATCATATAAAAGAAGAAACTAATATATTTCCCTTCTTGAATAGAAATAATTATGAGAATTATTATTTATGTGCGTTCTATCACGATTAGTAATAACCCTTTCATATAAGGCATAGAGGCTTAGATACTCTTGAACTTTGAATAGGATCCACGTCTTATTTTTCACCATTAAATATACTGTTTTCAAATCACACATTCCATGAGACTTGCTAAGATATTATACTCCTTTATAACAATATATAAACTTTCAAAAGAAATATTTGTTACGCTACGTGATATTCATTGCTCCACAAAGGACTGCTGTCACACACACATGAAGATATTTTTATCCGCATTTTAGAATGCGTCATTATACGTGCATACATCATTTTGAATGTGATGTAAATTTACGCCGTTGAACGCCGTCATTTAGGTACGTCATAGTTATGACATCGGCGTCAGAGCACCAGTTTGAGGATAATGCCATAGAGATGTTATATTGAGAGGAAAATGCTTTTAATTTTGATCATTTATGAAAAGGGGTTAGTACCACAATTCAAGTTTAATAGCGGTTATTACGCAGGGTGAGACACCTCATTAAAGAACATTCTTATAAGTTAAGTGATGTATTTTGTTCGGAAACTAAATCTTAAGCCTTTAGTTTGGACCCTTATTCCTTCTCGTGAGCTATGACTCCTGAAATACTAACAATTTATATATATATATATATATATATATAGATATTATATATATATATATATATATATATATATATATATATATATATATATATATATATATATATAATGAGATGGTCAGTCTCGTTATTCTAAAAAGATAGCGGTGGACAAGAACAAACAGGTAACTGTTAATTGGTAACACATTCTCTCTCTCTCTCTCTCTCTCTCTCTCTCTCTCTCATCTAAGGTCACCAAGTCAGAGTCGGAACTTACAAAAATATGCATTTATTTAAATGCAATATATTAACTGAATAACTCAGATTCTTAACAGAATTGATTAATGAAATGTTAACTCAAAGTCCAATGAACTCAGTTAACCCTAGGTAATTAATCAAACACCAAACATTAGTTGAACCATAACACTAGGCATAGTCAACACAGTAATTAAGTCAGTACACTATTTCTCCATAATAATCTCACTCTTCTCCAGAAACATTTCCCCCTCTTCCAGATAGGTGTGAGCTAGCAACCTATTCTTAAGAGCCCTTACGAATTTGTTCCCCAGATTTCCTTTTTGGAAAAAAGAATTGAACTAATTCGCAAGCAACTTTCATTCTTTAAAGTATCCTGACCATATAATTGAGAAAACAATTCAAAAAGCAAACGTAATTTTCTACCGGCCCCCTAAAGACAAGACCAGAGACACACCCAACAATAAAATAAAAATTCCCACCTGGAGACGATTAAGAGAGTAACTCACACCCTTGGGAAATACCAACCCTTTTGCATTTACCTACCCAAATACCTTAGCCAAATCCCTGATTAACGTCCAACAAAAGACATCTCCCGTAAAGACTCTGGGGTATATGAGATCCATGCCAGGACTGTGACCATATCTTACATCGGATTTACAGGTAAATCACTTCCCCAGAGATTAATACAACACAAACGGTCAGTTAGGTATGGACAACAGAACTCGGCTATTTTCAACCATATAAATGAAACATAACCATAGAATAAACTGGAATATGTCACGTGTAATTTATAGCAGCAACTGCCGGTACAAGAGTCAAATGATGGAATCGGCCTTAATAAAAGAGAAGCAGGTAATGAACATCTCAAAAGGGAATTGGATATAGATCGTCGACGCAGTGTTTCATTCAACCAACGCTTAAGAAGATTAAAGGAAGATTATCAGCGGGGGTGACCTAAATTGGCTTACTTGTGGACGAATATCTTGGTATAAATACCACCTTTTCTGTAAACTTTTCTCATTCATATACCTGAAGAGAGAGACAGCAGTCTCTGAAATATAGTACTTTTCTCTCTACATTTTGGTGTTTTATGGGCCTCCTTTTATTAGATGGAATTCTGTTGTTACAGAACATTTTTACCAGTCAAATATATATAATATATATATCTATATATATATATATATATATATATATATCTATATATATATATATATTCACAGTGAAATTGTTCTGTGAATAACGAAATGAGTCACCATCTGAAAATGGAACAGAGCTTCCATCATTTCGTTATTCACAGCACAATTTCACTGTGAATATATATATATATATATATATATATATATATATATATATATATATATATATATATATATTTATATATATATGTATATATATATATATATAGTATATATATATACATATATATATATATATGTATATACATGAAATGTCACTTCTTCGATACAGACCCGCCTATTTGAGTAATTGTTCTCAGCAGCCTAATTTCATATAAGGTCGGCAGTAGGGCGAGAAATGAAAATTAGATATAATAGACCGTTGAACTACAATTATTCTATGTTTAGGCTCTAAATTTACCTCTGTCATCAGAAACAGGCCACTGGGCATACAACATTGAAACAAGCAGAGGCCATTTTAATAGTAAAACCAACCCTTATCTAATGATAAACGGGTATTAGATAATAAAAACAATAAATAATCATCAGTTACTCATTTTTTGAGTGGCATAATAATACGCCATTTTCAAAGTTGAGTGACACGGTAAGGCCCATAACAGAGATGATGACATTCATAATCAATCACCTTCCCGGTTCGAAGTAATTTTAGCAGATTTTCTCTCATAATTATTGATTGTCGTACATGCAAACACCCTTCCTGTCGCGTGCGTAAATACTAATAATTGGCCATACGATGGCAAAATAATGTTACGGATGGTAATTTTCATCTGTTACAAAATCTCATTAAATAAACATCAATCATCTTTTCCCCCTCCTCTCATTTTATTTATAATACCCTTTGGCTCTAATTTATCGCCTGATATTTATGAATGAGCTTCTCTTGGGAACCTGAGACTATATTATCATTGTTCATTTTAACCCCGAGAGAAGGATCACTGGGAAGGAAATAGAACAGGCAGTCGATATAAACCGTGAATAGTTACGTGGTTCAATTGTTCATTAGACGAGTTTCAATCTGCTGTTTCCCTGTTTCCCTTGCTCAGGAAAAAAGCGTCATTTTGTGATATCCTAGAGTGGAAAGTATAGTTCTTACTATTTATTTTTCCTTTTTAATTCTTAATTTTTGAAAACGCGGGGAAGTATTACCTTTGAGGATAAAACAAAACCCATTTCTTGACTACAATGGTATATTCTGTATAATAAACCAAGATTTATACTCTAGAAAAAGGTCTTATCTTATTCTCACCTCAAAAGAATCTGATTGTTCTTCAGTCATCAATATAAACAATAGCATGGGGATATCTAGGGAAATTATTTTTTTTTATAGTTAAATCCTTATACACTGGAAAGGAAATGACAAGTGCAGGAATAATGTTTGATCAGAAGTAGTAATTGAATCTTATCGTAAAGAAAGTAAATCATAGGACGCTAAAAAATATTATAATAGCCTGCTTGTTGGTCACAGGCCACATTACCGAGGCAAAGTCGATTACAACTGGTTTGAAAGTGTTTATAGTAATGAGTTTTGCCCAGAGGCTGATTAACACAACAACAGATTTGAATGTGTTAGATGCCAGAAAGTTTAACTTAATTTGATAGATCTCAAATCAAACAAAATAAGGAAGTGGAATCTTACATAATCAAACGGTTATTGACTGTCGCATCACATAAGATACTCTGACATCTACACCTACCAGACTGTTCAGTAAAAAGGTTTTAAAATGAGAAATTTTTCTATTAAAAAATAAATAAAGTGAAAACGATGATTAAATCAACTCGAAATGTGTTAACATCATTTTCTGAGAGCGACAAGACTTGGTCGCAGAAATATGAACAAAACACCAAACGCATCCCTTCTCCTGAGAGAGAGAGAGAAAAAAATCTAATATCGGGAGACTCTAAGGCAGGAGAGTCACGTCTTCCTCAAGCTATACTGATTGGCTTTATGAGTCGGGCCGACAGGAATCCGGCGATGAGAGAGCAGCATTTTTCTCCTGACAGGAATTCAATCTAGATGCAAATAACAGTCGGAAAATGCAACGGCGCGAAGTCCAAGGAACTTTCGCGTGCAGGAAATAAACTTCTCTCCATCCAGCAGGAGAGATATTGCCATTTGATAAAAGAAAAAACTAAAGGGAGAGGAAAAACGAACTTGGGATTTTATCGTAGAGATAGGAAGTACACACATTTTAATGAACACCGTATTTTTGGAAGCTTTAATTACACGTCAGTGGCCCTGCGGTGGGCTTGTTTACGGTTCCTCTTCTGAATAATAATAATAATAATAGTAATAATAATAATAATAATAATAATAATAATAATAATAATAATAATAATAATAATAATAAAGGCAAAAATCCTCTGGGACCATGGTATCACGACAGATACGAGTAAATAGACCAGACGTTGATTGACAAAATCAAGAAGAAAGTATCACTCAATGATGTCGCAATACCATGGGATACCAGAGTTGAAGAGAAAGAGAGGGAAAAAATGGATAAGTATCAAGACCTGAAATTAGAAATAAGAATGGTGTGGGATATGCCAGTGGAAATTGTACCCATAATCACAGGAACACTAGGCACGATCCCAAGATCCCTGAAAAGGAATCTGGAAAAACTAGAGGCTGAAGTAGCTCCAGGACTCATGCAGAAGAGTGTGATCCTAGAAACGGCGCACATAGTAAGAAAAGTGATGGACTCCAAAGGAGGCAAGATGCAACCCGGAACCCCACACTATAAATACCACCCAGTCGAATTGGAGGACTGTGATAGACCAACAAAAAAATAGATAATAATAATAATAATAATAATAATAATAATAATAATAATAATAATAATAATAATAATAATAATAATATTCCAGTATTTCTGTTCGAGGACAAAATATTTACAAATCAAATTAATGATTGCATGTTGTATACACAGGATTTTCCATAAAAAAAATCTGGAATTTGAAGTCGAGAGAGAGAAAACATATTTTTTATTCATTATTTTCTGTCTAAGAACAATATACACATCAAATCTGATCAATGTTTATATGCTGTCATACAAAGAACGGTACCCTATCAAAAAAACTATTCTGGAAATTATCGTGGAGAGAGGAAGCATAAGCATTCCATAACAATATTTTCTGTTTGGAGACAAAATAGGCCTTTATATGCTGTAACGCAGCCCTCTTAAAAAAAGGAAAAGAAAAAAAATAATAATAACAATAATAATAGATAAATAAATAAATAAATAAATAAATAAATAAATAAATAAATAAATAAATAAATAAATAAATAAATAAAAACTGCTTTGGAATTTATCGTTTAGAGAGGAGGCATAAGCATTCTTTTACAATATTTTATGTTAGGGAACTAAATATACATAATATACGTAATACAGAGAAGGACTCTCTTTAAAGAATAAACCCTGGAATTTGTTGTAGAGAGAGGGAGCAGACATATTTAACCTATTTTCAGCTTGGGGACAAAATATAACAGATCAGAAGAATAATCTGGTTCTGCAATAAGCAGAACGGTCTACTAAAAAGGAGAAAACTGTACTTTTTCGTGAAGAGATGAAGCACATCCAGTCTATTCAAATATTTCTTTTTGGGGGAAAATATACCTCAGTTCAACTTAATGATTTGATGCCGTAACAGACAAAAAGGCGAAACCAGGTTAAAAAAGAAAAAGAAAAAAAATCTGGAATTCATCATAAAGGGAGGAAACACACCCATTTTCCTTTATATTCTATTCGACATAGGTATCTATTTTATGGATATCAGACCTTGTTTAATACAGTACCCATAAGCTTCGTCTCACTGAGATTCTGTCACAACATGTTGGAACCTATAGTATAATGAAACAGTCCTGGGATAAATTGAGTCACTATAAAATATTATTTGTTATTTTACGACCCTTCTCCAAAAACGTTTTTTTTTTTTATTCGTTTATATTCTTAAACGCGTTTTCTTCATGTATTTCAATTTCAAAATTCATATAGCATTAAACTCCAAAAATAAAATCTCGAGATGAACATTTTATTCTAGAATTAAACGAAAAAGGTACAAAGCACACAAAAATTCTAGTTTCACTTTGTCTTGTTCAGAAATAGTAAAATCTTCGTCGGAAAATGTCTAGGTTGAAATATAACGGGAAACTGTCCAATTAGTTCATGAGCTTTCTATGTAATAATCCCTTACTCTCTCTTTCTTTGTAATATATATGAGATAAAACTCGATTTTCCAATATTCATCCCTGCAGAATTAATCAAGGAGAGTTCGTTCTACAATAAGGCCAGATTGATTCTATGATCAGAAGCCATCTCATGTGACAGAGTTCAAGTAAGTTCATAAATGAAAATAATTCATAGTCTATCAATAATTTGTCCTTCTAAAAATATAACCAGATATCAAATTGGATGAAGTTTGGGTAAATTAATGATTAATATCAATCTATTCCAGGTCAGTAATCTTATCTATATAGGCATTTAGACAAACTATTGTTCAAAAATATATCCGAAAACCATCTCAACTGATAGATTTCAGGTAAATTCATCACTGAAATTAATTCGTGGTATATCAGCGATTTTAGATATATGGCAATTTAGACAAATTGGTGTTCTAAGAATACAACCAAGAACCATCTTAAGTTATAAATTCTATGTAAATTGTTAACTAATATTAATTCATTGTAGGTCAGTGATCAAAGACATATGGTACCCAGACAAATTGCGGCTTCAAGAGTATATCCAGAAACCATCTCAACCGATAAATTTGAGGTAAATTCATAACTGACATTAATTCAAGGTATACCAGTAATTTTAGATAGATATTATTAGAACTGTTGTTCCAATAATATATCCAGAAACCATCTTTGCTGAAAGATTTGAGGCAAATTAATTATTGAAACATATGGGTATATAGATAAACGGATTATTTTCTACAAAATATGTTCAGAAACCATCTTGAGTGATAGATTTTAAGTAAACCAATAATTGAAATTAATTCATTGTATATCAGTGATTTTAAATATATAGCTATATACACATAATGTTCTAAGAATATATTCAGAAACGATCTAAGATGATAACTTTTAGGCAAATCAATTATCAATATTAATTCAATACAGATCAATGACTTTAAAGATATGGGTATTTAGGCAAACTGATTGTTATAAAATATATATCTATATCATAGTAAGGATCTAAATGCTCCTAGCACAATAGTATGAAATAATATGATATAGTCTCTTGTATAGTTTGACTAGAGGGACAATGTCTTTTTTCATTTTCATAAACAAACCACTACTATGCCACCAAACAATAAATAAACTTCAAACAATGTGTACATATTTTTTTTATTTCATTTTGCAAAAACAGTTTATAGAATTGAACGATATCTGTGCAGTAAAAGTGAAAGGCGTATTCAGTGTTAATAGCGCGAAAATACTAAAATGAATAACCTCAAAGATAATAAACAATTATTAATTTTCATCACGGTCAGCTGAGATTTTTTTAACTGTAGAGGGTGTGAGTAATCACAGTCATCTTTCTCCCTGTGCAAAATTTATTTAATAATTTTCAACAGACCTTTCTTTTACTGTGTAATAAATTGAAGAACCCTTCCTACTACAGATATAAATAATTGATATCCTGCAGTTTTTGTGCTACATTATTGATACGGTACAATCATACACTGAATGCTTATAACAATTATACCTCGTTCCTTTGCTTGGATATCATTATAGTTGAATGTTATTATGTAATCAAATGAAAATGCCCCGGGAACTTTCGAGACATGGCTACAATGAAAAAATAATTAATTTTGGTGTTGCATGCTAAACGAAAATTTATACGTTTTTTATTCATAAACGTATAAATTTACCTTTAGACCGAGTTTTGTTTAAGTTCACGTTTTCTTGGTATGTAAACAGTGTCTGATTTACTTTTCGAACATATTCTTAAAAATATCACAGTTTTCGCAAATCTTTAGAAATTACGAAAAAAAATATAATACAAGAGAATGAAAAATTATTGATATAATAGCATACTAGATCACCTTTTATCATGGCCAAAATAGTTAAGCATGTAAGATTAAGGTCCTCAATAATGTAATTATGAAATCTAATCATAGTGATGAGGTTCACACTTTAAGTGTAATGAAACCTAAGCTAACCAAAGGAAGGCAACTTGGAAAGAGACTATTATTTATTATAGAGGTAAGAAAATAAACTTGATTACGTACAATAATTTCCTAAACTTGAAACTTAAGGAAATACTCCGTTCTTTTTCCAATTTATTAATGGTTTGTTGGAAATACTTGCATGAAAACCGGGAGAAATCCATCACTGAACTTATTAAGCACTTCAGTCACATCTGAGGAACAGCTATTTTTAATCATATCGTTCAACACCACATTAGAAGGCCAAAGGCATAGCAGAGTCTATGCCTTATGCGAAACCGCAATGGGAGACCACAGACAAATCTGAGACGTACTTTTTACGCTTGCAAAACACTGAGTCGACCAACATGCCTCAAAGAATGTCGCCACACGTTTTTTTAAACAAACTAAAGCCAGAGCTACTAGACTAATAGATAATAAAATAGGTGATATGGGTGAGGAAACCGTGATTTTGAGGTTGTTAGGAAAATTATAATGATTTCTTTAAAAATCACAAAGTGACTTGTTACTTGATCTTTGTTTTGCTACGTTTGAAGGTGGCCTTTCTATTTGGTGAAATCGTCTTCAATCGCAAGTGAAAGCTACAATAATGTGCCAAATATTCAGACGCCCTCAAGCAACATTATAAAGACATTTTAGTTATCCCTTATCGTATCATTCAGTCATTCTGAAGTTTTGTTAATAAGTCTGGAAATTTTAAAATCTATTCCATGAAGCAAGAGGAACGTTGTAAATGTCATATATCTATTTCATTTAATGTTTTCCATGGAAGGAAAATCAACATACGAAAAATCTATATGCCATATTCCTCATAAAAAAATTTACCAACACTGTTGCTCACGATTTCAAACGAAATTCTGAAAACAAGAGACCCACAATATACCAGGACCTAGTTTTATAACATCACTGAAATAGTTTTCAAAACAACGAAATCCTACGTGAACTCTCCAATATGCCGAACGGCTTCGTATAAATAACACCAGAATATTGTTGCGCCAGTTACAGGGCAAACAAAGAAAATGAGAGTTTTCCCCGTCCAATAGTGCCCTTAATCCTATATTCTGGGTATGTAAAGCAAAAATGGTGTATTTGTTCAATACAGTGATACCATGACAATCTGTGGGATTCCCTCTAACCTAATTTTTTTTTCGTATTTTTCGCATAAACCGTAATATTTTTTGTAGTATATATATATATATATATATATATCTATATATATATATATATATATATATATATATATATATATATATATATATGTGTGTGTGTGTGTGTGTGTGTGTGTGTGTGTGTGTGTGTGTTTACTCATACACATGGCATTTTTCATCAACGTAATTGCGAAATATTCCAAGTATCAAAAAACATCGTTTTGCTACAAACAGGGACTTACAAATTCATAAGATTTCTTATGAATTTGCTCTGTCCCTTTTCTTTCAGCCTTTCTATGATATTTTTTTTTTTTTATTCTCTTCGCCCATTTCTTTCATTCCTTCGTCGACTTTCTCAAAAACAAACAAGACTTCGAGATATAACATTTGTATGACCAAAAGCGATTTCTGCCAGACAACGTTTTCGAGCAAGTCACATGATGGCTAGATGAATTCAAACCTCTGTCACCTACAAATTACTAAAGGATCACCTGAAGTCATCCTTCATCATGCCACCTGCCCTAAGAACCAAGAAATTCCTGAGCAATGTGGTTACAGCCATAGGATATAAGTGACTATTGCATGTCTACAAGCAGCTGCAGTGGCTCATAACATTACCTACCAAAAACAGCCAACCTTAGTCAACCCTATACCTTGTGAGAAAGGTCCTCCTCACAAAACCGCCCTGCCAAACAGTGGCGGCTATGCCCAATGCTTCCACCATGCCATAGAAGAAGCCCTAAAATTAGTCGACGCAGTACACATGGCCCACAAGACAGTAGGGCCCAACCAGCCACCAACAGCAGCAGCTGAGCGACAGTCCCAGCAGTCAACCAACATAGAATCCAACAGTGATCCACAGGGACTGGCCACCACCATCCACAAACAGAACCTCCCCAAGCAATTCGTCAAGAGGATAACCAGACAGAAGAAAGACCAACCACCAGAGGGAATGAGCTACCTCCATGGGAGATTTGAGAAGAAAGCCCACAAATGTGACAAAGGTTGCCTGTTTTCAAAAAAAAATGCAAGAGGGTTACCAACTTAACATCAGTGGTGAGCAGACCAGTTACCTTGTAGGAGAAGCTGCCTTTCTTCCAGATATGAACACAAGGGCTCCGTGTGTTTCTTCATCAGGGATGAAAGGTCAAACACAGAATTCCTCGTTGACACCGGAGCATGCAAATCATTTATGTCAGCCAGCCTGCATGAACGAATCAATTCCGCGCCACCCACCAACCTCCACATATTCATCGCCAGCAGAACATCACTCAAGATGAACAGGAATCATGATATGAATGTGTCATTCAATGGGAATGACTACAGATGGACCTTCATCACAGCAGACAAATGATCCGGAAAACAATTCCTGTATCATCTCATCTACAGCTGTGCAAACAACCCACCACAACATAGTCACCGCAACAGCAGAGACGACAAACAAGCACCATCGCAGCATCTACCCCATCACCAGAAATACAACAACTTCTACAAGACCACCAAAAGGTTTTAAACAACAACCTGCAGCATGACTTAACCCAACCAAGAAAACACAACATCCAGCACCACACAGAAATGGTACCAAAACCCGATGGAACATGGCGCTTGTGTGGAGACTATTAGTGACTATGCATCAAAACAAAGCCAGACAGATGCCCATGGCTGCACATAGCTGACATAACCAACCAGATGAGCAGAGCAAACATCTTCACCAAAATAGACCCACAGAAGGTATACTTCCAAGTTCCACTAGTGAAGGAAGAAATAGAAAAGGCCACTGTCATCACTCCCTGTGGCACCTCCTACACGTTCAGCTACAGCTGTTTCGACCTTCGGAATGAAGGAGCAACACTCCAAAGACTTATGGACGAACTACTAGATAACCTTCCCTTCTGAGTGGTCTACTTCAATGACATCCTCATATTTAGGACCAACCTCAAGCAGCATCTCAAGGACGTCAAAAGGGTACTGAAAACCCTTAAAGAAAATGGACTCATAGTAGCAAGAGAAGACATATGCCCACAACAATTAAAACAGTACAAGAATTTTCAAGACTAATCAGTTATCACAGATTTATCCCAAATATTGCTAAAATCATGAGTCCAATCTACCAATGCCTACAAGGATAACCAAAAAAATTATGTTGTCAGAAGATCAAAATAATGCATTTCTTTCAGAAAAACAAGCAATAACTTCTGTTATCACATTAACATTTCCTCTATCCCATTGGTCCCTCATCTTGACAATGAACACAAGTAACAGCAATGGGGTGCTTTACTTGAGCAGGACTCAGATGATGGTCATTCATCTGCTGGTCCGTCACTTCTGCCACATGCTCGAGGGATGACAGTTCATCATACAAACAGACCATCAACCCACCGTGCACACCTTCGCAAAGACAGCAGACACAGTGAGCCAGACAACAACATCACCTATCAGCAATAGCTCAACACTCCTGCACCATCAAATACTTGAATGGTTCAGCAAACATCGTGGCAGACACACTTTCGTGAGATTAAATCAACACCATTCAGCTCAGGATAGCCTATCCCAAAACCAGAGAGGCACAAAGAAACAACATGGACCTACAGCGATGGCGGCGGGACAACCCGCCCTTACAAGGAGCGACCTGTCAATCAAGAACAAAGAAACGACCATCGCCTGCAAAACAAATACTGGATGACCTCGTCCCTACCTGACAGAAGGCCTCAGAAGAAAGGCTTTCATGCTCGCCCACAACCTGTCCCAGCCGTTAGCCAGTCAACATCCCCCCAAATTTTAGCAGAGCAGTACATCCGGTGGGGAATGAAAAAGTACATAAAAAAATCTTGATGAGAGAATGCGTTCTGTGTTAGACATCAGAAATCACAAGGCATGTAGAGAGTGGAATAGGAGAGTTCCACACAAAGCATTGCCGACTCGCCAACATCCACATCAACATAGTGGGAACATCTACCCAGCTCTGAGGGGTACAGATACCAGCTCACCAATTTCGTCAGAAATACTAGGTGGCCCAAAGCAATACCGATACGATACAGCAACAGACAGCAGAGAGTTGTGTGAAAACTCTCATCGGATGGGCCAGCAGACATAGTCCCACAGATCATCACTTGAGACAGGTGGACCAACTTCACGTCTGTCTTATGGAACGTTCTTGCGATCAGTTTTGGGACAAAGATAATACACACGACGGTCTACAGCCTAGAAGCTAACGGCATCATCACAAGGCTACACCAGTTGTTGAAAGCGTCAATCACTGCCAGATGTCAAGGCGGAAATAGGAGTCTTACTGGCCCTGATAACATCACCACACTCTGCATTCAATGCCTTTCCAGTGAAGCCCTGTATGGACAAGCACTAACATTGCAAATAATTTTTTTTTTAAATCAAACAAATCCACACAACCAGGAAAGTGTACATCCCCACTGAACTGCAGAACGAAAAATATGCATTCATACAGGTAGACAGACACACACAGAACCCGCATCTCCCCAGTCAACTTTGAACCAGTACCATACCGTGTCATCCAGAGAAGACACAAAGGTTATAAGATGATAGTGGACGGTTGACAGTGGACAGCAGTACTACATGATTCGCCAACAACTGCCTAAAACCAGCACACCTCCCGGAAACCAACTTACAACCACAGGGCTCTCGAGGGAAGGGGGGTGGGGGGGTTGTTCCTGTAGAGTCCCATGCGGCTCAGCAACCTCCATCTCACCTGGCCAGCTAATCTCCTCACAACTAGCATCTCTGCATAACAAAACGCGTGTATAAAAGGAACACACCATACACCACGCACCTTTTGTGTATATATTTAAATTCATATTATTATGTAAATGTATCTTTTTTACCACATGCATTACAATGTCTGCATTGTAGCCATATGTACCATAGCATCAGTCGTGTCTTATACATCGATTTATATGCATCTTTCCATCCTTTAACAAACACAGTGAATTTACTGTGACCTCTGTTCTGTTTCACTAGTGTCAGGCACTACATTTCCGCTCGCAAGAGCTACTAACGTGTCAGTTTGTACTCTGAATAAATCAGTAAGTTTGTAGACACAACTTCTTACTCATGCTTCACTATTACATTGTATGAGTTCCTCGCATATGAGAGAGAGAGAGAGAGAGAGAGAGAGAGTACAGAAAATTTTGATAATGTTTATGAGAATAATAGAATGAGACAATATAAAAAACACTGGATCGTTGTTATCAGAAGAGAGAGAGAGAGAGAGAGAGAGAGAGAGAGAGAGAGAGAGAGAGCCATATAATCAAATTAGTATTTTCATTATCTAGCCTTAATTAAGAAAGGTTTATTTGGTATCAGATTCTTGTCAAATGCTAAGGGAGAGAGAGAGAGAGAGAGAGAGAGAGAGAGAGAGAGAGAGAGAGAGAGAGAGCAGATGATAAAATGCAAGATAATAATATAATAAAAGGATCATTTATTACCCCTATATTTTTGCCTCCTTCTGTCCCAATGAATCTTTTCAGTAGGTGAGATAATTTCTACAATCGAGTAAAAGACTTATGGGCGAAATGCTAGACAACCTTCCTTTCTGAGTGGTCTACTTCAATGACATCCCCATCTTTAGGACCAACCTCAAGCAGCATCTTAAGGACGTCAAAAGGGTACTGCAAATACTTAAAGAAAATGGACTAGCTCTATCCTATAGGTCATATGATGAACAAAATATGGCTCATAAAATCACATAAGAGACAAGTTTATGCGACGTCATATTTGCTTTTTTATATAAATTCAAGTCGTCCACGAAATGGAGGTAGACAGTTTTCACACAATTCCTAATACAATATAGGGGCTCAGTTTCCTTAGATAATTCACATTATATTACGTTTTTACAATGTAAGTAATTTCAATGGACAAAAATTTATTTTATGTGTTATAAATTACTAACTTACGACCGAAATTCTATTTTCGTTCATCATGACTTCACTTTGCTTGTGATGAAGCGAGAGTCACTGACATCTAACCGCCCCCTGTGAATTTATTCCTCATTATATTCAATTATTGAACGCTTAATTAGAAATATGATTATCCAGTCAGTCATCAAACAAGTTAATCGGAAAAACTGGAAAATAAATAATTATTTTGAAGAGTATGATTTGAAATAAACATCAAAGGGTTCTTATATGTTAAGTGGACCATACACTACAGGCAATAGTTTTCTAAAGATTGACGGATTAATTATGATATATAATATACCACTAAATCAGACTCACTTTATTACAGAAAGTAATCGGAAATTGACCATGATTATAAAACTTCCTTTCTGTTTTGCCTGACGTGAAGGCTTTCCGTTATCAAACAAGAGGGCTGGAAAACATACAGAACTGTGAATGAACAGACTAACTCTTTCAGAAGTGGAAGAAGAATTTTGATAGTTCTTACTTTAAATTAACGTTGAATAGTAGTACCTAAATATTTAAAATGAAATGAATAGTTTCATTAACGAATTTATTTTTATTTATTTTATTTTCGTGGAATATGGCTTAGATTAGTGAGGAAAACAAGCAATTAAACTTGTTGCTAATTATGAGCAAAAGGAAATAGGGCAGTTACATAGGTATTTGCTATAGTTAAACTATGGCCGTTTGGATAACTTTTTTTATGAAGTGATGCTCTCTCTCTCTCTCTGCTGGCTCTCCTCTCTTCTCTTCTCTCTCTTCATCCCTCTCTCTCTCTCTCTGTATAATTCCAGGTTAAATACGAAAACTTATACAAAGAAACAATACACACATCCTTTCCTTCCTCTCTGGACTCCTTGCTGCTCTCTAAAGAGTCCTCTCTTCTCTCTCTCCTTGGTCCTCTCCTTTTCCTCGTCTCTCTCTCTCTCGCTCTCTCTCTCAAGTATATCCCAGGTTAACTACGAAAAATTATAACAGACAATACACACATCCTTTCCTCCTCTATAACTCTTTCTGTCTCTCCAAGAGTATATCCGTGTAAATACAAGGTAACGCACCATTCTCTCTCTCTCTCTCTCTCTCTCTCTCTCAAGTATATCCAGGCTAAATACGAAAACTTATACAAGACAATACACACATCCTTTCCTCCTCTCTAACTCTTTCTGTCTCTCTAAGAGTATATCCGTGTAAATACAAGGTAACGCACCATTCTCTCTCTCTCTCTCTCTCTCTCTCTCTCTCTCTCTCTCTCTCTCTCTCTCTCTCCTGCACGGACCCTGTTTACTAAAACTTTTTATGTACCTTTAGCAAACAGTTAATCACTGCAAATAATAATTACAACATCGTTGAATTGTCTCCAATCGAACACATGTAACTCCATTGGTATCAATCAGGTCAACCAATCAAAATACTTTATGATGCAGATTGCCTGCCACAGTTGCCTAAATCAGGAACTCAGCAGACGTTAGTCCTCTATTATGACGAATTATGCGATGCAATGAGCAAGCTGTTCTTCTCATAAGAGCAACAGGGATCAAATGGAAGCATTGCTTTCGTATTAATAACTCGTGCTTGTCCGAAATCGAATTTTATGTTTGCTTTTCATTATCATTCGATTAGATATGCTTTCATGGCGAAGACTGAGCTTTTGTTGACAATACATAAAGAAATGAATTTAGATGTTCTTTGGTTCGTGGAGAGCAATGAGCTCTCCTTATTTATATATATATACTATATATATATATATATATATATAATATATATATTATATATATATATATATACATATATATATATATATAATATATATATATATATATATATATAAAATATATATATATATATATATATATATATATATATATATATATATATCTGACTCACATCAGGATCAAGCCCAGGTCTTTCAACTGAAAGACCAGACCGCTGCCTAGTCTTTATATTGATAGACCTGGGTTCGATTCTGATGTGAGTCAGACTATAGGCTCTCTCTCTCTCTCTCTCTCTCTCTCTCCTGGAATGTAACAATTATCTAATACCAAACCAACATTTCTTTAACACCAGATAAGAAAAAATATTTGATTATATGGGTTCTCTCTCTCTCTCTCTCTCTCTCTCTCTCTCCTGGCATTTAAGAACAAGCTGATCCCAAATCAACGTTTCTTTATTTAGACTAGGTAATAAAATCATGCATTTTATTATCTGATTATCGGCTCTCTCTCTCTCTCTCTCTCTCTCTCTCTCTCTCTCTCTCTCTCTCTCTCTCTCTCTGCCAGAATTTGGAGACCTGGTCATCCACTACAATATGCAGCTATTAGTTCCTCAATGAGAGAATGCCGGAATAGTTCTCGCCACCCGAATTTACGATTAACAGTACAAATTTTCCTCCTCTGTCAGTTACAGAGGTGGTATAATTTTATTGCGTAGTTTCAATATGCATGTCCCTTTTTTTATACATTTTTTAACAATTTTCATTGGTGTGCATATGTGTCTGTGTTTGTATGTGTAAGTGTGAGTGTGCGTGTGTGTTTGCGTGTGTGCTACGCATGCAAAATTAGGGTAAATTGATTAAATTGGCATAACACTGACACAAAGTACTTCCTCATTACTGGGCCTTGTTGGTTTTCGTTGAGTGCGTTTGTGTATATATGTGAAAATGATAAAGTCACAAGTTTTTTAACATCAGTTTTATATATATATATTATATATATATATAGTATATATATATATATATATATATATATATATGATGTTAAAAACTTGTGAGAACTTTCGGCATGTCTCTCGATGTATATTATATATATAATATATAATATATATATATATATATATATTATATATATATAAGAATATATATAGTACAAACGTGAATTTTTATCATATCGCCGTGAATTCACATATATACATTTCAGGACTCCTTGGCCGAGTCGGTAATGTCACTGAAGTCCTGCTTTCTCCTCCGTCCGTTGGTTCGACTCCACGAGAGGACAAAATTATTATTCAGCTAAAAAATTCCCCTTCGGTTAACATATATTGAAAATTAATATTATAATAGGTATATATTATATATATATATATAATTTATATATAGATTATATCTCTATTATTTATATAATATATATCTATATATATATATTTTATATATTATATATATATATATATTATATATATATATCTCTCTCTCAAAAATCACCATAACGTGACTGGAATATCTGAAGTAATAATAGTCCACACTTATGTAAAAATGTGTATTAAAAATACATAAAAGACGGAGCTTTCGTCTACTTGATCAGTAGACCTCATCAGCCGTACTGATTTTTCCTTTTCAAAAATATATACAAAAAAGTTACGAAGGACAGGCAGGACTCTGGAACCGTCCCCAAAATATATATATATATATATATATATATATATATATATATATATATATATTATATATATATATGCAAATACATAAATGAGAAAATGTCTGTTTGTTTGTTTGTAATAACTCTATAGAAATCCACATTTCTTGACCGATTTTGATGAGATTTTAAAAATAAGTCAATATGAAATCAGGAAGGGTCATGGTGAAAACAGAATTAAAATTGGTTAAGAGGGTGTGGGTAGGGGGTGAAATGTAATAATTACCGAAAACATAGTTTTTGAGGTCGCTGAGAAGAAAAGCGACACTCCCGCTGCCTTCAAGTCCAAGTTCAGCCCCAAAAGGACGAGGAGTAAGAAGGGGGTTAGGAACAGGGTGACATAAAAATCTTAGAAAACGACAGATATTAGTGTCTACTCCATAGTTTAGAGAGGACAACACGTCGGCGATCGGGACTTTGGCAAATAATGATTCGACGTCAAGGCTGAACAATTTGATGTTATTTCCTGGGATATTTAAACTGTTAAATTTTTGTATAAAATCCCCTGCATGTTTAATTTACTGCGTAAATGGCTTCCCGACCGGTTATCACCCTTTCTAGGAACATTCTCAGCCTCCCACGTTAAACATGCAGAGGATTTTATGCAAATATGTAACATTTTAAATATCCCAGCAAATAACATCAAATTGCTCAGCCTTGACGTCGAATCATTATTAACCAAAGTCCCGATCGCCGACGTGTTGTCCTTTCTAAAGAGGAAGTTACAACCATATGAAGAACATTTTCCCCCCTTCTAGGAAACTTATACATGGAATATTTCGAAACAGAAATTTTCTCATCTATCAAACCCCGCAATATGGTCTGGCTTAGATACATAGAGGATATTTTTACTTACTGGAATGATAGCTGGGGAGATTTCAATAAATTTTTCAATCAACTAAATTCAGTAGTTCCGACTAAATTTTAAAGCAAAATGGGAAAAAGGACGGGAAATTACCGTTCTTAGACGTACTAATCATAAGAGACCAGAATAGATATGCGTTCACAGTATACAGGAAACCAACTTTCGCTGTTTCATATATTCATTTCCTAAGTTACCACGATGTATCCGTAAAGATCATGGTCGGGTGCAACCTATTCCTCAGGTGGCTTAGAATATGTTCAAATGGGTACGTAGAAAAAGAATTCAACATGATCCGCCAACACCTAATGCAACTGCTTTACCCACCATACATTATTGAGAAGGCTATAAATAAAGCGAATACAATATACTACAGAGGTCCCACTCACAATAGACAGATAGACTTCAGCAATAAAAAAAATTCCTTACGATGAAAACATTCAAAAAGCTACAGAACACATCAGATAAAATAATCCTTTTATTTTCCATTATCCCAAATCCACCGGGAGTTCGCTCATTAACGTATACCTAAATAAGAGAGGAGAAGAAGCCGGAGTTTACAAGATACCATTTAGCAACTGTGATGAGATTTACGTTGGGGAAACCGGTAGATCCATCTCGCAAAGATTAGCAGAACACAAAAGATCAGTGCGATATGCATCAGAGAACTCGGGGATTTTGCTATATATTAGGGAGAAAGGCCATACTATTAACTGGAGTGGGGCGGAGCTGATTTTCAAAAGTGGCTGTCCGAACAAAAGGAGAATGCTGGAATCTGCTATCATCAATCAAAACAACAATATGAACCTGTCAGAGGACATCGGAAGCACCGGACTAGTCGTCAGCCGGATGTTATGCTAAGGTCACACATTCACGTAAATTGGTAGTTGGCAACAGCTTATGTCAGTAAACCGTAAATGTAATGCTAAGGTCACATATTCACATATCAATGCACGCACGCCCACGCATGAGCGGAAATTGGTAGTTGCCAATATCTTACGTCAGAAAACCGCAAACGTAACGTAAAACATACGTAAAATCATAGACTTACGGTGACGGGTCGTCCGCGCTCTAAGCTCCGCCCACTAGGGCGCCGTATCCCGCTCCAGTTTTGAAATGTTCAAAACAAGTCGTGGGTGGTCACGCCAAATGTCACCTGACGTAGCTCCAGGCATTGCACGTGGGACCCACGGTGACTACTGCAGGGTAGGCGCTACTGCAACGTTTTATACTACGGTCTTCCTAACTACATATTAGGAAAATTGCAAAGAGTACAAAACAGAGCCGCCAGATTAAAAAAACGATTACGTTACTGTGACAGAATAACCCCGGCACTAATCCAGCTACATTAGCTCCCAGTAAAAGAAAGAATAGATTACTTAATATTTCTTAGTCTTTAAAGCACTAAAATATGGGGAACCAACATATTTTAGAAACTGCATTAGTTTCAATAGTCCTGAAATGAATATTATGATCAGACATGCAAGTGAAGCATATAGGCTATTTGAACTTAGAACAAATTGTAAGTCAGGCGAGAGAGCAGTTGAACATTGCGCACCAAGACTACAACAAAACGCCGACTGAAATGAAGATCATACGAAAAGAAAGCAAATAAGAAAAAAAAATAAAGATTCTCCTATTCAGCAGGAGCTACGTACTGATGAGAAAACACTAAACGACAATCAAAATATAAGAAGCTACTAATTTAGAAAACGTACAAGGGCCCGCCAGAGAGGGAATCATCCCTGTGGAGGGCTGTACACAAAACCAAACAAATGAACAAATGAATAAAGGAACAATCCCTTAGGCAATCCTCCATGTCACAACTGCCTGAACCGTCCGAAGCAAAAGCGAAATATACACTATATATATCTAATATCGTCCAACACGAAACGGCAAAACAAGTCCAAAGATGAGGGAGTGCTCCCAAACGGTCCACAGAGGAAATGTCTTTATTGTTAATTCACGGGAATCGGGAGATCCGCGTTTTCAGGAAAACTGTGCATGATTTCACTATTCATTGGGCTCGCATGTGGAAGGGAAGACAGTAGGTTTATGTCCTTTTGTTGAGTCGTTTTCACTTTTATGTAAGCTTTCCTGTCCATGATGAATAATTCCTTCGTCCTGAATGGTCTTTGGGTATCATTCACAACTCACACATTCCCTTGTGTTTATTAATTCATTTATTTTTGGTTGCTCCAAAGCCTATTAGTACTTGAGTGTTTACCAGACAGAGAGAAAACGAACTGGGAGATGCAAGAACTTCTTTTGGAAAGTTACAAAAAAAAAAAATTATTCATTACCCTTACTCAGAATAAAAAACATTTGCTAAAACAACGTGTATTCTAAAGAATACCTGCCTTGTTTCCATAATTGTACAGATATGAGTGCGATTTCAACCTTAGAGTATGACATACGATATCTCATTTTATTGTAACATGGGACAGGGATAAATCTTTACATTAGGTTTACTGTAAAATGAGATGAAACTGGGTAGTGTCGTATACATTTCGAAGCCTACCATTTGTCATTTACCCTGCTCAGAATCTAAATACTTTTCATTTCAGATCTGAAAGATATTCTACCTTCAAACATGTTTTACCCAATCTAATGGCTAATGTATATAATCAGCAAGCTTCTGATAAGCTAGGTCCTCGGTTCCATCCAAAAGATTTAGATTCCTTTTAGTAGAACTGAGAGGAAATTGAGTAATCTTTATGGTTAAGATTTCATAACCATGATTGTATTGTAATGATCTTAGTAAATTACTAAAATTTGTAAATATTTATTCACTAATTTGTTAATTAATTTCCTCCTTGCTAATAACTGATCTCTTCTTTCTGTCTTTCCTATCACCTTCTGTTGCTTCTTGTAACTGAACACCACATTCTTAGGAAGCTTCAATTTCAAGTCAGTGTCCCCAGTGGAGAGCTTGTTCCCTATAAGTAGGGTTCATCTTCTGATAATAATAATAATATGCAGCGCAGGAGTAGTGGACGAAAGCTGAACTCCGCAGCATACACCAGACAACTAAGAAACACATGACAATACACAAAGCACTACAACCAAGAGCAAATACGGACAGACTTAAGCAATATCTGGAGACCAGTGAAGACGAGTGACTCAGGAGTGCACAGGAAGAAGGAATGATAAAAGTAGACCAAGACCCAGATATATACAGACAGGAGAATGAAAAACATAACAGAGGAACGTCACACCAAACCAATGCACGGACATTACATGAGAGAGACTAAAGAACTGGACACCGATGAAACATGGCAGTGGCTACAGTGCAGAGGGGAGAACTCAAGAGGGAAACAGAAGGAATGCTAACAGCGGCACAAGATCAGGCCCTAAGAAACAGATATGTCCAAAGAGCAATAAATGGAAATAGCCTCCCAGTATATGCAGGAAGTGCAATATGAAAAACGAGACCATAAAACACACAGCAAGCGAATGTTCAGGGCTTGCACAGAACCAGTACAAAAAGAAGTATAATTCAGTAGCAAAAGCCCTCTACTGGAACCTGTGCAAGAAACACCAGGTAAAAAAGAAGTATAATTCAGTAGCAAAAGCCCTCCACTGGAGCCTGTGCAAGAAACATCAGGTAACTCGCAGTAACAAATGGTATGAACACCAACCTGAGGTAGCACTGGAAAACGATCAGGCAGAGATCCTGTGGTACTACGGTATAAGAACAGATAAGGTGATACATGCCAATAGACCAGACGTGACTTTGATTGACTAAATCAAGAAGAAAGTCGCAACACCATGGGACTCTAGACTAGATGAGAGAGAGAGGAGAGAGAGAGAGAGAGAGAGAGAGAGAGAGAGAGAGAGAAATATCGATAAGTATCAAGACCTGAAAATAGAAACAAAAAGGATATTGGATATGCCAGTGGAAATTGTACCCATAATCAAAAGAACACTAACCATGATCCCGAGATCCCTGAAAAGGAACCTGGAAAAACTAGATGTCGAAGTAGCTTCATGACCCATGCAGAAGCGTGTGGTACTAGAAACAGAGCACACAGTGAGAAAAGTGATGGACTTCTAAGGAGGCAGGATAACCACACTATAAAAACCACCCAGTCGAATTGGATGACTGTGATAGACGGAACAACCGCCAACCCCCCAACCCCCCACCCCCATATATATATATATATATATATATATATATATATATATATATATATATATATATATATATATATATATTATATATATAATAAATGGCCCTGGTGGGATTGTTCTGGATGAATATGGTCCATCTCCTGAATAATAATAATAATAATAATAATAATAATAATAATAATAATAATTAAGTAGCACCGAAAAAGCCGCTATTCGAAAAATAGAGAAGAATCTCTACAAGTGTAACGCTGCTGAAGTAGCCATTACTTTTAATAAAGTATGCTTGAGAGAGGGTCTGCTTTTTAAGTACAATAATAATAATAATAATAATAATAATAATAATAATAATAATAATACAAGTATTCTAAAGCCGATTTAATCTTACTCTCGATAAACGACTCATCAATCATAAGTTTGTTTCACGCACCGTCATTGCAAAGAGAAATTATTGATCTCGGGCGATAAGAAACTAATAATGAGAAATGATGCATATCTGACGGTGATATATTACCAACGTATCACTGATCAGGCCAATTATTTACGATTACTGATATATGTTAGCGATTAGGAAGGCCATTGTGATATTACAATCCATAACCGCTTTGAGAAATCTATTTCCTTGATCTCTTCCTGTGGGGAGAAGGAGAAAGTGAATATTCATTGATTTCAGGGTGTTAATGGAATTATTCACTTAGAAGTGGGTAAGTCATGATATAAAACACACACGCACACACACACGCACACACACACACACACACACACACACACACACGCACACACACACACACACACACACACATATATATATATATATATATATATATATATATATATGTGTGTGTGTGTGTGTGTGTGTGTGTGTGTGTGTGTGTGTGTGTAAATATATAGATATGTATACATATACATATATACGTATATGCATATTTTATTTATATCATAATTATCCATTTATTCAAACTATTGCTATCAAAACCACATTCGTATCTTGTACTCCTTAATATTCCAGTTTCTATCATTCTTTTCAACTGTCGCCTCCAAAAGTAAGCTGAGATATACACCACTCCGATCTGTCTGTCATCTATCCCATATATTCGGTAACACTAAATTTATACCAATTACAGATATATTCAAGAGTATTCTCTTTCTTTTTTCATGTTAAGATGTAACTACTACTCTTTCATATTTATGTCAGCATCTATATATTCTCCAATAAAAGCAGGCAGTAAAAGACATGTAACAGAACATAATGATGAAAATAGAAAAACACAAAATAATAATGAAAATACTAAAATAAAATTACAATTATTACAAATAATCTTAAAAATAAAAATAATATGCATTTAGATAAATGTTGAAAATCAGAAACCGATTAAAGTGAAAACGAATAAAACTAAAATAATTATAATTCTACATGTCACTCATATAATAAACTTTTAATTTCATGTAAATTACATCATATATCTAGGATTAAATCATGAGTTAACTCCCAAAATCGAATTACTTTACAACAAAGAGCATCCGAATGAGAAGTAGCCGGATGAGCCTTTGTGCCAACGATGTCTCAATTAACATCCAACATTCAACTCTTCCTGCATCCTGTCTACCGAATTACGAATGTAATACACATTAATAGATGTCATTTCAATCTTTATCGTGACGCCTTTGTGGTAACTGAGAAAGGATTAAACCTACGCTGCGCCAGGTTGAACCTAACAATTATCTCTGATTAACAAGAAGAGGTGAAAAAAATATGATCACAGATGTTTAGGACGCGATGCAATTCAAAAATATGATTTAATAATTAGCCACTGGATATGTGATTGACTACATGTTAGGTCATTATAGATTTATGTAGTGTGGGGTTAAATAAATTATACAGAACAATAACGGATTACCAATTTTATCTTTAGAATGTGAAATAATTAGGAGATATAATTCCATATTCAGCCACAGGGTATGTCATTTATCACATATTAGTTAATTAAAGATTCAAGTAATGCGTGGTTAAATAAAATGTATACAACAATAAACAGATTATTAAATATACTTTCATACTCTTTATGACTATTTTCAGTTAAATATAGTTCTGTGTATGTGTAATCTAGTCCATTCAACATCAAAACATTTATCTGCTACATGACATTTGAATGACAACAATTGTCAATATCATATAACAAATACATCAAGAAACAGTTTTAAATATGTTAAACTCTCAGGCAAACAGAAATTTCGAACCTGTGTTTTTTGAGTTCGATACAAAATAAGACTGTCCTATTCCCCCAAGCTATCAAGAGAGATATGGGTTGATTTAAAGTCTAGCTCACATATTTCTGTGGGATTCAGCCCATCTCCAGAATCAGCATATATCTCTCTTGATAAGTTTGTGAATAAATTCCCTGCCCATTTGCTTCAAAACCACAAAGAATAAGTTAGAATATTAGGTATTCATTTTTCTGAGGTAAATTCACTCTCCTAATGAACATAAATTATTTCCTTCATTTACACTCAATTCCACCCTTTTTACAAACGTCAACAGAAACCTTCTAGCAGATATGAACGGAAACCTCACTTAGCACTTAAAAATACATGGAGGGTTACGGATACTTTCATAGTCTATACATTATACTATTCTAATCAAATACACTAATAACTGTTCATGCCATTCCACATTCAATAGCCATCGGTGCTTTCATAGAAGATCGAAATTCGGAATTCAGTTTAAACTCTCACATCGAATTGACTCTAATTTATTAAAAAGCTCTGATATAAAACGTGTTTATAAATGAGAATTAATGTGAGAGTTTAACCAGAATTCCAAAAGAAACCCTTTGTTATGGTACATGGGGCTTAAGGTATTGCTCGCTGTGGCGCATTTTAGCCATGTTCCTGTGCTATTAGACTTGTTTACATTCGGGTTCTTTGGACAACACTGTAGTGCCTCTTCGGCGAACAGAACGGTCCTCTTATGGCTTATACGCTAGTGGGAGTTCCTGAATAGCATTTTCGAGGCACTGAAAGCTGTAGAGGACAACCTACTTCTACTTATTAAACATGTAGGTAGTAAATGTCCTGATATGCGGTTGTTTTAGCTTTATGAATATAACAATAATAATAATTTTTATTACAGGAATATTGGTAATTAGAAAAAGTAACATTTTCGATCTACTGAAAACTGCAGGGGGCAATATAATTTCATTCACTCCGCATAATACTTGTAAACATCTCGATACGCCGTCGTTTCAACCTAATTAAAAGAATGTAATATTAAGAATTATTATAATGTTGATTAAAAAGTAATTTTTAAAAAAGTAACCAAACCATTTAATGTCAACGACAAATTACAGAAAAATTAAAACATTTAGCGAAATTTTAATCTTCTACTACAAAGTACAAAATAAAGAAATATAGAACTTGCATTTTAAATAAATAAAAAAAAAAGCAGATCAACTGCATATACATCAAATCAATACAAAACAGTTCGGAAGTTGCTTATTAAACACCTGTACAGATTTAATAACACACAACAAGGGGAACAGTATGCATAATAATTGTCCACTCTTTTTATCATTTCAACTGTTTTTAAAACTATTTTCGAAACCATCTGATTAATTTTCATATTTCTTCCAAGTCTTACTTATTCCATTTCTTACGAAGCTCCAACTTCAATCTTGGTTAATTAATTCCAATTACTGATACATATCTAACACAAATGCCCCAGCGACGCAATAACTATCCAATAATGGTCGGCAGAGGCTGCCAAAGGTCTTCTCGTAATCAACAAAAGCCTTCAAACGGGAATTTTTAAATCGCAAAGCAAATATGTGAACCCATCACTCGAGAAACATGTTGAGTGCCATTCAGCAAAATTCAAAATCACTTTACAAATTACTATAACAGTTTTCATGACGCCATGACATTATAATTAATTTAGTCTAATTCCTTATAGATTATGTCAATGTTACAATTCTTGAAAAATATTTATTAGCTTTCGAGATATTTACAACAATGTGAGGATATGTTTTGTTTTTGAAATTCACTCATTTCGCGTTATGAAGTGTTTCATCACGTTTTATGGTATATAATTTCTAAGATATTGTTTATGTTGTTACCCTATATTATTCTATTATTTTTTTTTTTTTTGCAGAAAAAGTCCTAAAATTTCAAACATATTATCATGTATAGTTAACAAGCAGCAATAAACATTAATATACATGTCATAGCATCAGTTAATAATAAGTCTAAAAATAATACCAGTGATGATTATAACACTAATTAATGTAAAAAAAAGAAAAAAACTTTAAAAATTGCAAGAATTTCCCAAAATTTATGTTGTCATACATGGTTCATAAACATCAATACACATGAAGTTTGACAATAATAACCTCAGCAATTATGGGAAATTGATACTGTACAGCAATGGTCATTAACGGATGAAAAGTAATCGAAAAATGAATAATGGCCAAAAATAGTTGTACTCACCAAATTTTGATAAGTTTTTGGCTTTCTTGGTATTTTTGCAGACTAATCAGTTGTATTTGTTCGTAGACAGGCAGGGGTCATCAACAAGTAGTTTGGGATAGCCGGTAGTGTTAGAAATTCAACGCCACAATTTGCATGTGTAGTACGAAGAGCTGACAGAAGACAGGCAACGACATGATATGAACATGCAGTAAGCCCAAGGCTGCATAGGACCAGTCGCCATTTCAGTGTGTTTGGCACTCTTCATGGAAAATGGAAACTACTGATATTTTGTTCACTCTGCGTCTTGTGTATTTGTTCCCCTAAATAAGAGCTCTGATGAGCCGCTGGCAGATATGGCAGACACCCATCTTCACAGGGTCACAACCGCTTTGTCAATGCTGTCATCCATCCAATCAAGGTATTTTTCACACAATTCCCTGACGGCGAGCTGAGACTCCAAAGATTGCCGACTCAGGGTGTGTTTATAGGTGTAGTGCCTGGGACAAACCAAAAGAAGTTTATATGTTCTGGGACAACTTCTAAGAAGAGGACCTGTTATTTTTTCTGGTGGTGGAGTTTGTGACCCGGTCCTTTATTCCTGTTCCTCAGTCAGTCAGGGCAAGTCTTTCGCAGCAACTTGGGTCCCTCATAGATGCTATTGCATGAACATAGAGGAAGGTAGCCTTGAATATTATAGTTTCCTTGCTTGAAAGTAAAAAAACAGCTTAGTACCAAACTTCTTGTTTTCTTTGGTCTTATATCCTCTCCCACTTGATGAGTCACCTGCGTGTATTCGTTTGCAGGTATGCTTCCTACAAGTTGCACTTGTCCACTGACCAGTATGGTTTGAAGATCACATCAATCGTCTCTTCCCCTATCCTGAAAACACTCGTTCTAACAGTTGCAAGGAGTAACTACATTCCTGTAGGAAGGGTTCTCTTGGCATCAATCTCCTTAACAAAGGTTTGGTAAAACAGACAGAGATTTTTTCCTTTAAGCACAATAAGCAGCTCAGGATTTTGGTTTGCTCTTGTACCGGGTGTTCAGCCTCATCAACTGAAGACTCCAGAAGTTGGGAACCACTGTGGCGTTGGCACTGGCACTGATGTCACTGAT
Organism: Macrobrachium nipponense; assembly: GCF_015104395.2. Taxonomy (NCBI): domain Eukaryota; kingdom Metazoa; phylum Arthropoda; class Malacostraca; order Decapoda; family Palaemonidae; genus Macrobrachium; species Macrobrachium nipponense. The sequence continues at coordinate 68,869,611 of NC_087201.1, forward strand.
GAGGAGGGCACCTTTGCCCACAGGTATTGGAATGATAGTGGCAAAAAGGGATGGGTGATCAATGCATCACTATCACGGTTTTAGTGAAGCACCTACTCATAATCTGAGATATTACTGACACTATAATCGTAATGATAATGAAATCTTTCCCAAATGATGAAGGTGGCACCCTTGCCCATACGTATGGGCCCCCTAAATGCACAAGGGGAGGGATCACTATATTGTGTGTCACAATCACTGTTGCAGAGATGCACTTACTCATGATCTGAGGTGACATTGTCGCTATAATCGTAATAATAATGAGATCTTGATTTTTTTTTTCTTCTTACAATATTAGCCTTCTCATGAACTTTCTTCTTTTACCATTAATATCGATAGTCCCTTCTTTACCTTCAACTATTATGACAATGCCATGCTCAATAACAACATTGTCACCATGATCTGTCACTAGAAATGCTCATCGTCATCACTACCACATAATCTGGACACAGACTCCAAAATAGCTTTACCTTAACCACAGAAGCCATTGACACAGAAAAATTTGCTTTGTTCCTCTTTTTTTTTTTTTTTTTTTTTTTTTTTTTTTTTTTCTTTTTTTTTTTTACATTAGAAGAGGACAAACCGACCATATCGCACACTCTTCGTTGTATAATCTAATTATAACCATAATATTATAGCTTGGCGATTACGAATACCGCCGGTAATAGCTAAGTAAGTTATTTACAGAATATTCCGAGCTCTGCCTAACTTTCAACCCGACAATACTGACTGACTGGCCCGCTGCTAGAAAATCTTTATAACCGCACGCCAGAACCATGTGGACAGATAGCATATAACATTAACCTCCTTGGCAAAAATCCTTGGTAACACTACTTTAAAAACATGGTGGCGTAGTCACCTGTTCCTAATTTTGAATAATAATGATATAATATTAATAATAACAATAACAAACATACTATCCTTTATTCCTGATTAGGCCCATAAACGCTTTATATAAAAACTAATTTACGGCCATAACGGATTCATATTATGGAATTAATATGGCAAACCTCCATGCCACATACTCATTTGATCTGCGCAACTCCTGCCTTTCCTAAAACTACAGCTTATTCATTATATGCAATCAGGTAAATAATCTGCTCCCTAAGCGAGCAGAGAAATTTTGATGCACTACAAACATTTTTCCGTTGAGGCTCTTATATAACATTTCGACAGAGAAAAAAAAATATCACAGCGTTCATAATGAATACTATGTACAGAATTTAAAATTGCGCTTCTTGATTCTTGTGTTCAAAAATTACTTCTGTAAATATTTTGGTTAGTGTTGTTCGTCATGTGAGAATCTAGTTTTCAACTCTAGAACAATAAAGATATATTTTGATCTTAAATTAATCTACTTATCAGGATTGACGCAGTGCTGCTCCGCCGGTGTTAATCACGAATATAACAAGCTATTTCTCAAACTATCTTTTAGCTCTTGTGATACTTCATCGAACTAATTAGGAGAGTTCACGTAAAGATATAATGTATTAAACGTATGAACCTCAAATGCAAAATATACTACAATGGTATATAAATATACCGTCCATGTATGCATGTAAGTGAAATAACGGAAATGGGTAAGAAAGAAATTTAAGTAAATGGTTAACCACCCATCCGCCCCTTCATTGAAAGACAAAATTCGGCAGTTTCTGGTACGAGGCACAAAAGTGACGACAGAGCCTCTAGTGGCCAAGGAAAGAATTAAGGTGTATGAAGCCGGTTGGATGTTTCGCCCAGGGTCTAAGAAGCCGGTTGAATATGTTTTCTCCAGGAACCTACAGATGGCACCAGCTTACAAGAGTACTACTCGAGGAATTGTTAAATCTACGTATCAAACTAACATTATTGCTATACGTGTCAGATGATTCCATCTATATGAACCCTTGAATAAATTTCTGGTGTAACCTGGCACATTACATACAAACGAAAGTCATTTATTTTTAACAATATGACAAGCTGAGAAGGTGTGACGCATATGCACCAAATCAGGATTATTGCCATACGATTTATATATTCCATGCAGATGAGTTATTTACTTTTAATATGAAAATTTATTCAGACTGATTGAATCTTAACCTTTCGTTAAAATGACCATTCCTATCCTGACTCACGTGAAGTTCGCTTTGCGATAGAACGATTTGCTTTAATTCCTCAACTCGGAATGGAGTATCCATTGTACACTGAAGAGACCTGAAGAAGAAGAAGGATACTACATATAAAAGTAATTACTTGCAGATAAAACCAACCGCTCAGCGTACATGATCTTCAAACCTTTGGAGGTGTAATTTTTTTTTCAAATTCTAGAGTTTAATGGATTTTATAGATCCCTTTAAACATGGTCTTTAAAACTTTATTACTACTAGAAACACAAAGCGAGAGAGAGAGAGAGAGGGGGGGGGGGGAGAGAGAGACGAGAGAGAGAGTGAGAGAGTATGAGAGAGAGAGAAGAGAGTACACAAAGGACACTGATACGAGAGATCACCGGAAAGACAGTGCCAGGCACATAAATTATACCTACTCAGGGATTTATAACTTCAAAAGGACATTTATCAGTAAATAAGGTCTGATTCAAATGTCGAATTCCTCCCAATTTTTTGTACCGAAGGGCAGACCTGGGTCACTCATGGAGGACTATTCACCACCTGTACAGGTTGGTGCGACTCTCGAAAATAATTATCAAGAAGTCTAAATAGACCAAAAACGCCCAAAGGGCTCTCTCACAGGCTAAAAGCATGTATATAGAGAGAAGTGACTTTGAATTTCAGGTCTGCCTAATCAAAAACAACCATTCCCAATGTCAAACCTCCCCACTACATGCAAGGAGAGCCGTTACATGAAAGAAGAAGAACAGCGCAATCCATCCATCAACTGTTTCCACCCATCGTTACCATGTTCTTAACCTATTTCGCCTTGACAGGTGTTTACCTTTTGTGTGACTCTCATTTATTTCCGTATTTTGGGATTATTACCCTCATCCTAATGTGAGTTTTTATCATAATCATTCCTTTTAGCCCATAGTTTCATTTTGGTGTTTTGCCTTTTGCCAAATACATACGTATTTCGTTGTTAATGGGCTTGTCAAGACTGTGTACTCATCCCTGACCAAAGCGACGGCCCATATTTGTTGTCAGTCATAATGAACTAGGGGGGTTGGTTCGCTTATATTCCTTATGTTCTAAATAAGTTAGCCTAGCTTTAATATTATTTGTTGTGTGTTTTTTATTCATGTTTTTACCTTTTCTAGACTGACCTAGGGTCAGTTTTGATATATATGTGTGTGTAAATAACTTTGCGGGATGTGTTTTTTATCCCTTCATGAGAGGGTAGGCTATGGTTAGGTACCATCCTCCCCCACCCCAGCCTCCCCTTCCTTGAGGTGTGCTCCCAGCGGTAGCCCTCCCCTCTCGGTCTTCGGCCAGGGGTGTTTGGGGTACCGTTGGTTCTCCTCCCCTATCAGCCTTTTGATGGTGAGTAGGAGAACCCCCGTGAGTTATCTCGTCCTTCGCGGCAGCGCTGTCTCACGGAGGGTGCAGTACGATATACCTCTTCTATCCTGAACCAGGTATCTGTTCAGGATAGGTGGAAGAAGGCGGCAGGACCGCTTCCTTTGAATTAAGGGTGTATTTACTTGAGCGGCATACCATTTCATGATTGGTTTTTAGCAGCGCGGCAGACATTCAGATTGCTAATGTCTGCCGCGTTGGCGATTCCTCTTCTATCCTGAACCAAGTATCTGTTCAGGATAGGTGGATGAAGGCGGCAGGACCGCTTCCTTCGAGTTTGAAGGTGTGTACTTACTTACTTGAGCGGCATACTATTTTATGAATGGTTTTTAGTAACGCGGCAGACATTCAGATTGCTAATGTCAGCCGCGTTGGCGATACCTGATCTATCCTGAACCAGGTATCTGTTCAGGATAGGTGGAAGAAGGCAGCAGGACCGCCTCCTTCGAGTTGAGGATGTACTTACTTGAGCGGCATACTATTTCATGAATGGTTTTAGCACGCGGCAGATATTCAGATTGCTAATGCTCGCCGCGTTGGTGATATACCTCTTCTATCCTGAACCAGGTATCTGTTGAGGATAGGTGGATGAAGGTGACAGGACCGCTTCCTTTGATTTGAGGGTGTATTTACTTGAGCGGCATACTATTTCATGAATGGTTTTCAGCAACGCGGCAGACATTCAGATTGTTAATGTCAGCCGCGTTGGCGTTAATGACGCCTAGTGTGTGTATATTTTTATTTTATGTTTTTTATTCATTCCCTTTCTACAGTATATATTGCTTTAGTCCATTTATCAGCCTTACCTGCCGCCCCCGCCCCCTTTTTTCATAGTAGCTGCAGGATTATACTGATTGCATTTTGCTGCAGTTGCCGCGATTGCAGCGGCAGGACTTTGAAGGGATTGAATACCTTGATTACATATACCCTGCCGCCCCCCCTCCCCCTTTCCATAGCAGCTCTAGGATTGCCCTAGTTACATTTTGCTGCGGTTGCGGCAGCGGGGCTATAATTGCAATAATGCTTGTTGCTGCGTTACCGCCTTAAGGTGTGCCGCCCTAAAGTGGGATGCCACCCTTGGGCGGCAAAGGATTTTTTGATGATTTAAACTCAATAGGAAATCCTTCTTCCAGAATGCCCTGCTGTGAATGCAATCACGCAACAGAGTACATAGCCCCACGAACTCGTGCATGGAGCAATTTTGTGGCAACTGTGATGGACTATGGGACAAGGCCAGTAATTTGGCCCAAACCGAAGACGCCATCATCGCCTTTAAGGCGTTTACTGCCTGAATTTATGAGTTTGGGGAAAAACTGTTCATGATGTTCATCAGAATTTAAGACACATACTGCACCTGGATTTGACTCTTCCTGCTGGATCTCAATCCAGGGTCGGTAATTTCTTTGTCTTTGCTCAAAATGTTAATTTTTTAGGTTTAGTCTTGTTTACCTGAACTATTCCTGAAGACTTTCCTTTGACGCGTGTCCTCTATAGCTGATAAAGGACGACCAAGAGGAGAGTCTTTATCTGCATTGCACAGGATGTGGCTTCCTCAAGGGCTTCTTCTCTGCCGTGAGGTGGTTCTTGAAGTTGATGCATCTCGGAACCTGCCCGATGCGATACTGGAATCTCAACAACAGTAATTTCTAAGCCTTCTCCTGCGGCCTTTAAAGAACCTCCTATACTGATAAGTTTCTAAGTCTGGCCGCCCTGCCAAAGAAGTCATACTCAGCATCTAGCGCCAATCTAGATCTCGTGGATTCACACACTTTCAGGGGAAGTCGACATCCAATCCTCTGCAGCTTCTTCCCAAGGTTCTATGAAGGGTGGCTCGTCCAAAGACCCCATCTCTTCAGCAGTGACTCAAGAAGAATGTATTGCCTCTGCCGCCCTTACACAGTCGCTCCTGGTCCCAGTTATGCCCCTTCGCCGTCAGGGGCGCCGCCCTCTCTGGCTAATTCTCAGGATACCTTGGAGATTATCCTTGTAGCAATTAGGGATATGCAACAGAGGATTGTTACTCTAGAGGAACATCCCTTTAAGAATCTCACTATGATTCCTCGTCTGACGCCACCTCTATCCAGAATCCAGAATATTTCATTAATTAGAAACTCTCAGGAGGCACAGGTTCAAAGAGACGTGGCTCCTCCAAGAAACAATGGGCATCATCCCAGTCCGTCAGGCTTATGAGGCCCTTTTTGATCGTCTTACACCCGATCCTGCTGCTATATCAGAATGGAACGACAGCCCCTTCCATCCTCCAGATTCGAAGGGGTAAAGGGCAGTAGTCGTGCATCTAAGAATTTCACAGGACAGAGGTAGATGGAGAGATTCATTAAAAACAGCGACCCCGAGTAGGGATAACCTGGGAAGAAGACTCCATTTCTCCCATAATATCTACGGAATACATTAAGATATTTGAAAGGGGAGAATTTTGTTCTCATGGAACCGGCCGTCTTGTTCAATTCTGACAGATTGCAGCCGCTTCCTACCCCCGAATGCTGTTCAAGACGAGCTATGTGCACATCAGAACTTCCTCAGCTCATTGAACATGACCATCGCAGCGGAAGTACTAAAGTTAGTTGGGGGGTATATCCTAGTTTTACCAGAATACTGCGCTGATTAAACAGTTCCCCTAGGACTGGTCCCGAAGGATAAGATATTTTTACGTGCTAGGAACCAGTTTGGTCACCTAGCAACGGGACCTACAACTTATTGTTGGATCCGAACCACATTATATCTTGAAATTAATTTCTATTACCAGAAATAAATTTCTCTGATTTAGCGTTGGCAGAGCCGAGAATCAACTCGTCCAATGAGGAACTAATGGAAGTACCAACCAGACAGACCCCATAAAGAGGATCCTAACTCTCCAGCTCTATGCCTTGTTGAAGATGCCCTTACAGGCCATGGTAGACAGCCTACAACCTCTTCGCTAGAAAGAAATATGAATTGAGGAAGCTCGCACTTCCGGGCTGTTTTATGAAAATACTCTGGTTTTAAAGTTCCTCAGTCCAGATCCGCTTTCAAAGAACCTCTCCCATAAGGACGCCTGGGAAGGAGTAGTCACCCAAGCTGTTCATCAGGCCACGTCAATGCTGACCATGCTTGGTTTTAGGAATCCTGCTATGAAGCGCCCTTTCTCACAAAACTTTGGGTAACTTCAGAAGGAATTACCAGAATCAGTACAACTTCTTCATCTTCTAACAGTGATGTCCCCGCCCAGGTACCTCAAGAGGTCGTGGAAAATGTAACCTCGGGCAGAGGTATGATGTCTCCAGGCACCCCTAGATGTAACCAGTCTTCCAGGGGAGGGGTAAATCTTTTTAGAATTTGAGGGTTGGCAGGAGACTCCAATACTTTCATCAATATTGTACAAGAGATTCAGGGTCTTGCAATCATAAAGGGGCTGAGGTGGGAGTGGTGCAGTTCTCCAGCACCACTTCCGTTCATTCTTTCAGGCTTCAATCCACAACTCAAAGAATTTGTTCATAACGTTTCAAAATAAACATGATGAAAATCGGGCAATAGAGGAGACGACCTCCCTCCTCTTCAGGACCCCTTATTTTCAGTCCCGAGAAAGATACAACAAAAGACGGATCATCTTGACCTGTCAACCCTCAACAATCAACACAATGTCCGACCTACAGAATGACAACTTTGCAAGACGTAAGATCGTTGTTGCCAGTAGGAGCTTTTGCCACCTCCATCGACTTGAAAGACGTCTATAGGCATATTCTGAATTTCCGATACACCCATATTACAGGAAGTTCCTCGGATTCAGTCTAGAAGGGATCGTTTCAAAGCTCAACATCGCTCCAAGAGTATTCACGAAGGTCTGCTGTCCAATTCTGAGGGAACTCAGGCAGAAAGGTATCCAGTATTGATATACCTGGACGACTGGCTGATATGGGTGAATTCGGGAGTGAGTTGTTTAAAGGCAACAAGGATTGTTTTACAGACCCGTCTGAGTTGGGGGGTTTTTCTTATTGACATGAAGAAATCAAGATTAACTCCGGAACAGACTTTCAGTGGCTGGGGTGGTTGGGACACCACTTCTGGTACCCTGTATCTGCTGAGAGACTAAGGTCTGTCTCTATCTCGGACCCTTTCGTTATTTTTGAAGCAAACATCAGTGTCTTGTCGGCAAGTGGAGCACATGTTGGGGAGGCTCCAATTTGCATCAATAGTCGACCCTGTGGGCAAAGCCATTTTAAAGGGCCCGAATCACTTTTTAATCACGAAGACCAACAGAAAGCAAAGGAATCAGTTATGTCCATTCCCTCCTTTCATCAAGAAGGCTTTAGAAAGATGGATGCATCCAGAGATTTTCTCGGCAGTGATTCCTTTCTGTCCACCTCCACCCAGTCTGGAAGTGTACACAGATACCTCCCAGACAGGCTAGGGGATTCACACATCAGCAGGGCAGATGTTTCAGGGTGCATGGTCTCATCCTCTCTCAACTTGCCATATAAATATTTTAGAGATACCCGTCGTGTATGTTGCCATCAAGAAGCTGAATCTCCAGCCAGGGATCCACTTCAGATTACACTCAGACAGCGCAACAGCAGTGGCCTGTCTGAACAGGAAAGGGTCCGGGAAATCAAAGCCTCTTAGTGAGTGGACACTCTATTCTGAGGTTTCTTCAGAGGAGAAACCTAACAATGACAGCATTTCACGTGGCAGGGGTGAGAAATGTTATTTCAGATGCGTTATCCAGAAGCCATCCAATACCATCGGAGTGGTCTCTGGATGAGACATCCTTCCACTATGTTTGCTCCCAGTGGGAGATGCCCCAATTAGATCTTTTGCCACGAGAGAGAATTCCCAGTTACCTCACTTCGTTTCTCCAGTGATCGACCTCCTAGCAGTGGAGATCGACACCCTCACACGGGACTGGAACAGGTGGCAAGTAATTTACCTGTTTCTTCCAACAAAGATGATCCTCAGAGTGCTCAGTTATTTGGAAAACTTCCGAGGAAAAGAAAGACACATTATCCTGAATCCAGTACTCTCGCAACTAGTTGGGAGGAATCATTGCTTTTGTACCTCAAAGATTCTTCTCCTAATAGCTTGCTGGAGTTTATGATTAAGATTCATAACAAGTTATACTCTAGTGATTCAGCAAGAATTTTATTTAAATCGTTAAGAACTTCTACCAATAGACAATATCAGACTGTGTGGAACTCTTTTTGTCATTTTATTAGATCTAATAATATTAGTAAGATTTCAGTGGAAACTATTTTAGCATTCCTGAGAAATCTTTTTAATGACAGACATTTATCTCCTACCACAATTTCAACTTATAAGTCTGCATTATCTGATCCGCTTAAGCTTGCTTTCAACATTGATGTATCGGTTCATCCATTTCCAGAATTTATGAAAGCCCTTTTTTAACATCAAACCCATGATTCCTTGTACAAAGTTTCTTTGTCTTCAGATAAGGTTTTTAAACTTTGCATTGTCTTCAAGGTTCCAAGAGAACCCTTGTGGTAAAGATAGTTTATATATTACATTGTTTCTAATCTCATTTACTACTGAGCTCATATGAATTTCTTGATTTTTCTTCAGAGAGGGTCAGACTGTTTCCTGATCCAAAATATTTTGGCCAAGAATGAACGTCCTAATTCTAGACGTGAACTGATTTTTATCACTAGACTTAAAGATGATTAAGGAGGTCGTCATCCTTTATGTCTGGTGCATAAGTGGGAGAAGTACCTTGTTTAGACTTGCAATACAAAAATTTTTGTACACCCAGAAAACCTTTCTGACATATCAATTAATAAGTTGAGACTATTTATGCGTCAATTTATTCGTTGGGCTGATCCAGGTTCCTTTCCCAGAACTCACGATTTGAGAAAAGTCGTAACTTCTTTTTTGCTTTCCTAAAGGTTATGAATAGCAAAAGAATTTGTGATCTTGTTGGATGGTCTTCTATAACGTTTTCAGAAACATTATTTGAAGGAGATGTCTATTATTTCCTCGTTTTTCATCGTGCTGGGTTCTGAATCTGGAAGCATAGCTTCACAAATTTAATTAGTTTTATAGACGTCATTTGTTATCTATTTGTACATAAGGTACTATTTCATATCGTCTAAATATATATTTCTATTATAAGTATATATTTAGATTACAATTTATGTCTGTGTTAACAACATAATGGGGTTGATGTCATGGTGTCAGCTGGATACCTGGTATTCTACTTAAGTATAATATGTATACTTTATCTCATTTTTTCTAGTACCGATACCTATCTTTTTAGGTCATAGCCTTTATTAACTTTTTGAGTTTTGTTTGGGAAATTTTTTTTTTTTTTCTGTGATTTGGTTAAGGGTTTTTGAGTAAATAACTACTTGTTTACTGCATTTAATTTATTCAATTCTTAACAGAGTCAAGATTCAGAATACTTATATTTAATTATAGTAATAATGAATAGTTCTCATTAATTCACAATTTCCAATGATATTACCTCAGGTGTATCCCTCTTCCATCAGCTGTTTCCTTTCCCTTCCCTTCTTTCCCTTGTCATAAAATTCCCTTTTTTATGACTCTTGGTAAATACTCCATGAGTGACCCAGGTCTGCCCTTCGGTCAAAAAGGAGGTTTGTTTGACGAAGGAAAACATTATTTTTGACCAAGGCAGACCTGGTCACTCAGACCCCACCCTTCATGGTTTTCTTTCCTTTTACATTTCACACAATTCGATAACCACTATATTACTCAATAGTGAACATGGTAACGATGGTGGAAACAGTTGATGGATGGATTGCGCTGTTCTTCTTCTTTCATTTGTAACGGGCTCTCCTTGCATGTAGTGGGGAGGTTTGACATTGGAATGGTTGTTTTTTGATTAGGCAGACCTGAAATTCAAAGTCACTTCTCTCTATATACATGCTTTTAGCCTGTGAGAGAGCCCTTTGGGCGTTTTTGGTCTATTTAGACTTCTTGATAATTATTTCGAGAGTCGCACCAACCTGTACAGGTGGTGAATAGTCCCTCCATGAGTGACCCAGGTCTGCCTTGGTCAAAAATAATGTTTTCCTTCGTCAAACCTCCTTTTTTCTGTGGCATCCTCAAGCGTCAGTGTCTTTCCATTTATGTATAGGAATAGTTTTCCATTGAACATTAAGTAAATGCTTAAAACCTAGTTATCACTTGTTTGCGCCTGAGATCATCTTATGTCGATGAATGTAAACAACTGCTTCTGTGAAAATAGTACGGTCATGCACAACACTTGGGTACCACTGTCATGGCATTTACCTAATAACATTTTATATCGAAAAAATAATATAGTTATCGGAGAGAGAGAGAGAAGAGAAATCACAATTTAGAAGACATTTGCAATTTTCTGAGACTCTCCTATATCCGAAGGATCAAGTGATTTAATGTTTTTCATTGACCTTAAAAATCCTTTTCGTCGCTATGACTGCATTATATATTGCAAAGTTACAGCTCCAGTTCATTAAAGAACCTGTCTGCAATGCAATGCCTAAAGATCAGAGGGAATTGGAAAGCAGTTAATATTGACAAGAAAATCTCATAAGCTTTACCCTCTCAATCTAAAGCAATTTTTCGTTGAAAGTCAACAACTTTCACGGTTCTCCTGCACACACACTCAAAATCAAGCGTATAATATTTTTTCTTTTTCTTCTTTTTTTATCGAAAAGATTTATCCATTTAATCATTTGGCAGACTTGCAATGTTTCTGAAATTGAATCTTTCTCTCTGAAAATACTAGATTGCAATGAGATTGATTGCAAGGCAGAATGATGTTCTATATGCTAATGTCGCCACAAAAGTAAAATGGCATTAGTTCAGTGTCAATAAAATTCCATATACTTTTTTCAAGCTTATGAGTTTCAAACTGGGTCAGGTTTTTGTGAAATTGCTTATGCCAACTGACAACCCAGGCCAACTGGCAAAATATTCTTTGAAGACGATGAAAAAGCAGCCACGAATTTTAAGGACCACGATAAAACAAGACCTGTTTTCCTGAGTGCAAAGGGTTTAGTGTATCTTTAACAGTGTATCCAGGCCTACCTCCAAAGAAAAAAAATTTGTTTTGTTTTTTATTTTTATCCAAGATTTATCCTATCTTAACGTGTGAACGATAATTACCTTAATCCCTGATTTGAGTAATCCTATCAAACTCCAACTGTTGCGAGGTTTCTTTCTGATTGAATTCGCCCTGTAAAGTGTCTCGTCTCACTGGAATACTCCTAGAAAAATCACTGAACTCCTGGAATTAAACCTCTAGTTCTGACGATTTACAACCAACTTATAAACTGCAGTACAAAAATATTTTGATCAATTAAGGCCCCTCACGATCCGATCTAGAACATGCATTTTCTATTCATAAAAAATCATTTGGATGGAGAATTCAAAAATTTCCTTTGAAAAGCATAAGCAACTCCTAAAGGGGAGTTGTGTTTCCTGCTCATAAGAATTCCCCAAAATTATTTCTTGTACCTTTTCCCGTATTTTTGTGATGCCCACTCACTGACAGGGAACATAACATTTACTACTAACAACAGATTAATATTAATATATATAGTTCAACCATTTAGCATAACACAACTTCAGCGTTGAGAAATTTATATAGTAAAAACTGAATTGTGCTGAAGTATAAAACTAAAGTTTCGTATTTATTGTTACATTGGGAATTTGTATGTATGTACACTCGGCAAGGAATGTTAAGATACAGGTTTTTTAAAACTTCGGAGGACCTATAGTGTTCAATAATGCCACACCTGGCAACTCTAGAAAGGGGGCGGAGCTTCAAAATCGTAGCGTTTTTGCTTTCTAGATTTCCATTAACTTTACACCATAAAGAATCTGTAGAGGTCCTTTAATAATTATACTTGAATGTAGAAACAGGCTCTATATTAATTATTCGTTAATATTGGTTTGGTAACGTCAGTTCAGGGTAGAATATCGATCATCCTTTTTTAAAACCTACTGTGAAATACCTTATTTTATAAGTAATGTTTGACACTAAACTGACGTAACATTCATGCGTAATTGAAGACGGATCTTAAACAATGAGAGAAAGTGTTTTAAAATTTGGTCAGTACTTGTGGAAAACGTGAGGAACAATACAGTAAAGAATGAAATATTATGACAATAGAGAGAGAGCGCGCAAGCATACGCCTATCGATAGAGATACTTAATTCATTATATTTACTTTTAGATATTGACAATATTTTTTTCAAATGTTTCAAAAGTGGAGAGAGAGAGAGAGAGAGAGAGAGAGAGAGAAACTTAGAAGTGAAGAAGAAGAGAGAGAGAGAGCACAATCATAGGCCTATCTGTAGAGATACTTAATTCATTATATTTACTTTGAAAGATTGAGTGATAATACTTTTTTCAAATGTGTTTCAAAAGAGAGAGAGAGAGAGAGAGAGAGAGACAAAATCTGCTTACGTGAAAGCTTAGGCCTATTTATAACTACTTAATTTCATTATATTCTCTTTGGGAGATTGAGTGGTAATATATATTTTTAAAGTATGTTTTAGAAGTGGGGAGAGAGAGAGAGAGAGAGAGAGAGAGAAATTATAGTATTGGTGACGGACTTGTGACGGGAAAGGCAGAAGAAAGAGCGGTGAGTCGGTGCACAGATACCTGGGAAACGGGGTGATATGACTGCCAAGACCGTGCTGCACTATGCTAGATAAAATTTAAATTTGAAGGATCAGAATATTCAAGTCAATTCTCTCAGAAATTCATACCCTAATCTTGATTTCATCGACAGTTGCCATAACATTCAAAAATTGTAAAAATTTTAAAAAGACGTGGAAAACTTTTAGGCACAGGCTGCGGTCATTCTTGCTCTCTATCTGTACTTTTGAAAATCGGGTTTCATCCACAAATCATTCACGAAAAAAGCTGTGTTAAGTAAAAATAGTTATTACCACAAATAACTCAATATGTATTGCACAGGCAATTAAAGTTTTATATCGTGCAAATAATGCTGATGTGTTGGGAGATCTTTCAGCCTCGCAGCAAAGAAATGCAGTCGTGTAGGACTGTAGGCTACTACGAACTGCTTTGTAATGGGAGCATATAGCCAGAAAATCTTTGAGCTAACATGCTACTTTAGACTTGATAAAGATTTATGTTTAATGACGGTAGCTTTGTAAACAGCAACTAGCATTCGATCCATGTCAACGTCAAAGTAATCAGTGTGAAATCCGTTACGTAAGCCAGTATCCGCAGGACTTGCACTTTCCCGCTCGAAGTTCTAAGGCTCCTCCACATCATAGAAAACGCTCTTGCGGATGCAACTAGATTTGTTGGGGGCTCAACCTACCTTAGCCTTAGCAACATTGGTCTGCCATTGACGTCAGCTACATTAAACGCTTTGGAATACAAACATGAGTTTGTAGAAGCTGAAAATAATTGCATTCACCATTTACAATAATACAATAATATCCCCTTTCATGAAGGAAAACGAATATATATTGTCGTCGTGATACATAGTACTAAAATCAGAAATTCACATTCTATCTACCAGATCTCTATGAACGAATCCATCTGAGAAATTCCAATTACTTCGGACATATATCGTGTTTTTAAGTATCTGAACGGTTTTGTTTTGCAGTTTTAACTAATATGATATAATTTGCAGTGTATTTTCATATTCTAGATTATTTAGCGATATTATGTCTTTTCAGTTAAAAACAAATGGGAAATTCGATGAACGAAAGCTAATGAAAAACTGTATCTTCAGTTTTCTTGTCGAGTGTACAAGTATATATATATATATATATATAGATATATATATATATATATATATATATATATATATATATATATATATATATATATAGATATATATATATATATATATATATAGCTATATAGCTATACATATATATATATATATATATATATATATATATATATATATATATATATATATATATATATATATATATATATATATATATATATATATATATATATATATATATATATATATATGATATATATATAAATATATATATATATATATATATATATATATATATATATATATATATATATATATATATATAGATATATATATATATATAGACACATATGAAGTATATATATATATATATATATATATATATATATATATATATATATATATATATATATATATATAAATATATATATATATATATATATATTATATATATATATATATATATATATATATATTTTTGACCGAAGGGCAGACCTGGGTCACTCATGGAGGACTATTCACCACCTGTACAGGTTGGTGCGACTCTCGAAATAATTATCAAGAAGTCTAAATAGACCAAAAACGCCCAAAGGGCTCTCTCACAGGCTAAAAGCATGTATATAGAGAGAAGTGACTTTGAATTTCAGGTCTGCCTAATCAAAAACAACCATTCCAATGTCAAACCTCCCCACTACATGCAAGGAGAGCCGTTACAAGAAAGAAGAAGAACAGCGCAATCCATCCATCAACTGTTTCCACCCATCGTTACCATGTTCACCTATTTCGCCTTGACAGGTGTTTACCTTTTGTGTGACTCTCATTTATTTCCGTATTTTGGGATTATTACCCTCATCCTAATGTGAGTTTTTATCATTAATCATTCCTTTTAGCCCATAGTTCATTTTGGTGTTTTCCTTTTGCCAAATACATACGTATTTCGTTGTTAATGGGCTTGTCAAGACTGTGTACTCATCCTGACCAAAGCGACGGCCATATTTGTTGTCAGTCATAATGAACTAGGGGGTTCGCTTATATTCCTTATGTTCTAAATAAGTTAGCCTAGCTTTAATATTATTTGTTGTGTGTTTTTTATTCATGTTTTTACCTTTTCTAGACTGACCTAGGGTCAGTTTTGATATATATGTGTGTGTAAATAACTTTGCGGGATGTGTTTTTTATCCCTTCATGAGAGGGTAGGCTATGGTTAGGTACCATCCTCCCCCACCCCACCTCCCCTCCTTGAGGTGTGCCTCCCCAGCTGGTAGCCCTCCCCTCTCGGTCTTCGGCCAGGGGTGTTTGGGGTACCGTTGGTTCTCCCCCTATCAGCCTTTTGATGGTGAGTAGGAGAACCCCCGTGAGTTATCTCGTCCTTCGCGGCAGCGCTGTCTCACGGAGGGTGCAGTACGATATACCTCTTCTATCCTGAACCAGGTATCTGTTCAGGATAGGTGGAAGAAGGCGGCAGGACCGCTTCCTTTGAATTAAGGGTGTATTTACTTGAGCGGCATACCATTTCATGATTG
Organism: Macrobrachium nipponense; assembly: GCF_015104395.2. NCBI lineage: Eukaryota > Metazoa > Arthropoda > Malacostraca > Decapoda > Palaemonidae > Macrobrachium > Macrobrachium nipponense. The sequence continues at coordinate 68,885,411 of NC_087201.1, forward strand.
GTTTTTAGCAGCGCGGCAGACATTCAGATTGCTAATGTCTGCCGCGTTGGCGATTCCTCTTCTATCCTGAACCAGTATCTGTTTTCAGGATAGGTGGATGAAGGCGGCAGGACCGCTTCCTTCGAGTTGAAGGTGTACTTACTTACTTGAGCGGCATACTATTTTATGAATGGTTTTTAGTAACGCGGCAGACATTCAGATTGCTAATGTCAGCCGCGTTGGCGATACCTGATCTATCCTGAACCAGGTATCTGTTCAGGATAGGTGGAAGAAGGCAGCAGGACCGCCTCCTTCGAGTTGAGGATGTATTTACTTGAGCGGCATACTATTTCATGAATGGTTTTTAGCACGCGGCAGATATTCAGATTGCTAATGTCTGCCGCGTTGGTGATATACCTCTTCTATCCTGAACCAGGTATCTGTTGAGGATAGGTGGATGAAGGTGACAGGACCGCTTCCTTTGATTTGAGGGTGTATTTACTTGAGCGGCATACTATTTCATGAATGGTTTTCAGCAACGCGGCAGACATTCAGATTGTTAATGTCAGCCGCGTTGGCGTTAATGACGCCTAGTGTGTGTATATTTTTATTTTATGTTTTTTATTCATTCCCTTTCTACAGTATATATTGCTTTAGTCCATTTATCAGCCTTACCTGCCGCCCCCGCCCCCTTTTTTCATAGTAGCTGCAGGATTATACTGATTGCATTTTGCTGCAGTTGCCGCGATTGCAGCGGCAGGACTTTGAAGGGATTGAATACCTGATTACATATACCCTGCCGCCCCCCTCCCCTTTCCATAGCAGCTCTAGGATTGCCCTAGTTACATTTTGCTGCGGTTGCGGCAGCGGGGCTATAATTGCAATAATGCTTGTTGCTGCGTTACCGCCTTAAGGTGTGCCGCCCTAAAGTGGGATGCCACCCTTGGGCGGCAAAGGATTTTTTGATGATTTAAACTCAATAGGAAATCCTTCTTCCAGAATGCCCTGCTGTGAATGCAATCACGCAACAGAGTACATAGCCCACGACTCGTGCATGGAGCAATTTGTGGCAACTGTGATGGACTATGGGACAAGGCCAGTAATTTGGCCCAAACCGAAGACGCCATCATCGCCTTTAAGGCGTTTACTGCCTGAATTTATGAGTTTGGGGAAAAACTGTTCATGATGTTCATCAGAATTTAAGACACATACTGCACCTGGATTTGACTCTTCCTGCTGGATCTCAATCCAGGGTCGGTAATTTCTTTGTCTTTGCTCAAAATGTTAATTTTTTAGGTTTAGTCTTGTTTACCTGAACTATTCCTGAAGACTTTCCTTTGACGCGTGTCCTCTATAGCTGATAAAGGACGACCAAGAAGAGGAGTCTTTATCTTGCAATTGCAACAGGATGGTGGCTTCCTCAAGGGCTTCTTCTCTGCCGTGAGGTGGTTCTTGAAGTTGATGCATCTCGGAACCTGCCCGATGCGATACTGGAATCTCAACAACAGTAATTTCTAAGCCTTCTCCTGCGGCCTTTAAAGAACCTCCTATACATGATAAGTTTCTAAGTCTGCCGCCCTGCCAAAGAAGTCATACTCAGCATCTAGCGCCAATCTAGATCTCGTGGATTCACACACTTTCAGGGGAAGTCGACATCCAATCCTCTGCAGCTTCTTCCCAAGGTTCTATGAAGGGTGGCTCGTCCAAAGACCCCATCTCTTCAGCAGTGACTCAAGAAGAATGTATTGCCTCTGCCGCCCTTACACAGTCGCCTCCTGGTCCCAGTTAGCCCCTTCCGCCTCAGGGGCGCCGCCCTCTCTGGCTAATTCTCAGGATACCTTGGAGATTATCCTTGTAGCAATTAGGGATATGCAACAGAGGATTGTTACTCTAGAGGAACATCCCTTTAAGAATCTCACTATGATTCCTCGTCTGACGCCACCTCTATCCAGAATCCAGAAGAATATTTCATTAATTAGAAACTCTCAGGAGGCACAGGTTCAAAGAGACGTGGCTCCTCCAAGAAACAATGGGCATCATCCCAGTCCGTCAGGCTTATGAGGCCCTTTTTGATCGTCTTACACCCGATCCTGCTGCTATATCAGAATGGAACGACAGCCCCTTCCATCCTCCAGATTCGAAGGGGGAAAGGGCAGTAGTCGTGCATCTAAGAATTTCACAGGACAGAGGTAGATGGAAGAGATTCATTAAAAACAGCGACCCCGAGTAGGGATAACCTGGGAAGAAGACTCCATTTCTCCCATAATATCTACGGAATACATTAAGATATTTGAAAGGGGAGAATTTTGTTCTCATGGAACCGGCCGTCTTGTTCAATTCTGACAGATTGCAGCCGCTTCCTAAGAATGCTGTTCAAGACGAGCTATGTGCACATCAGAACTTCCTCAGCTCATTGAACATGACCATCGCAGCGGAAGTACTAAAGTTAGTATATCCTAGTTTTACCAGAATACTGCGCTGATTAACAGTTCCCCTAGGACTGGTCCCGAAGGATAAGATATTTTTACGTGGCTAGGAACCAGTTGGTCACCTAGCAACGGGACCTACAACTTATTGTTGGATCCGAACCACATTATATCTTGAAATTAATTTCTATTACCAGAAATAAATTTCTCTGATTTAGCGTTGGCAGAGCCGAGAATCAACTCGTCCAATGAGGAACTAATGGAAGTACCAACCAGACAGACCCCTAAAGAGGATCCTAACTCTCCAGCTCTATGCCTTGTTGAAGATGCCCTTACAGCCATGGTAGACAGCCTACAACCTCTTCGCTAGAAAGAAATATGAATTGAGGAAGCTCGCACTTCCGGGCTGTTTTATGAAAAATACTCTGGTTTTAAAGTTCCTCAGTCCAGATCCGCTTTCAAAGAACCTCTCCCATAAGGACGCCTGGGAAGGAGTAGTCACCCAAGCTGTTCATCAGGCCACGTCAATGCTGACCATGCTTGGTTTTAGGAATCCTGCTATGAAGCGCCCTTTCTCACAAAACTTTGGGTAACTTCAGAAGGAATTACCAGAATCAGTACACTTCTTCATCTTCTAACAGATGTCCCCGAGGTACCTCAAGAGGTCGTGGAAAATGTAACCTCGGGCAGAGGTATGATGTCTCCAGGCACCCCTAGATGTAACCAGTCTTCCAGGGGAGGGGTAAATCTTTTTAGAATTTGAGGGTTGGCAGGAGACTCCAATACTTTCATCAATATTGTACAAGAGATTCAGGGTCTTGCAATCATAAAGGGGCTGAGGTGGGAGTGGTGCAGTTCTCCATCACACTTCCGTTCATTCTTTCAGGCTTCAATCCACAACTCAAAGAATTTGTTTCATACATGATGAAAATCGGGCAATAGAGGAGACGACCTCCCTCCTCTTTCAGGACCCCTTATTTTCAGTCCCGAGAAAGATACAACAAAAGACGGATCATCTTGACCTGTCAACCCTCAACAATCAACACAATGTCCGACCTACAGAATGACAACTTTGCAAGACGTAAGATCGTTGTTGCCAGTAGGAGCTTTTGCCACCTCCATCGACTTGAAAGACGTCTATAGGCATATTCTGAATTTCCGATACACCCATATTACAGGAAGTTCCTCGGATTCAGTCTAGAAGGGAAGAAGTTTCGTTTCAAAGCTCAACATCGCTCCAAGAGTATTCACGAAGATCTGCTGTCCAATTCTGAGGGAACTCAGGCAGAAAGGTATCCAGGTATTGATATACCTGGACGACTGGCTGATATGGGTGAATTCGGGAGTGAGTTGTTTAAAGGCAACAAGGATTGTTTTACAGACCCTGTCTGAGTTGGGGGTTTTTCTTATTGACATGAAGAAATCAAGATTAACTCCGGAACAGACTTTCAGTGGCTGGGGGTGGTGGGGGACACCACTTCTGGTACCCTGTATCTGCTGAGAGACAAGGTCATGTCTCTATCTCGGACCCTTTCGTTATTTTTGAAGCAACATCAGTGTCTTGTCGGCAAGTGGAGCACATGTTGGGAGGCTCCAATTTGCATCAATAGTCGACCCTGTGGGCAAAGCCATTTTAAAGGGGCCCGAATCATCTTTTTAATCACGAAGACCAACAGAAAGCAAAGGAATCAGTTATGTTCATTCCCTTTTTTTCCCCTTTCATCAAGAAGGCTTTAGAAAGATGGATGCATCCAGAGATTTTCTCGGCAGTGATTCCTTTCCGTCCACCCCCACCCCGTCTGGAAGGGTACACAGATACCTCCCAGACAGGCTAGGGGATTCACACATCAGCAGGGGCAGATGTTTCAGGGTGCATGGGTCTCATCCTCTCTCAACTTGCCATATAAATATTTTAGAGATACCCGTCGTGTATGTTGCCATCAAGAAGCTGAATCTCCAGCCAGGGATCCACTTCAGATTACACTCAGACAGCGCAACAGCAGTGGCCTGTCTGAACAGGAAAGGGTCCGGGAAATCAAAGCCTCTTAGTGAGTGGACACTCTATTCTGAGGTTTCTTCAGAGGAGAAACCTAACAATGACAGCATTTCACGTGGCAGGGGTGAGAAATGTTATTCAGATGCGTTATCCAGAAAGCCATCCAATACCATCGGAGTGGTCTCTGGATGAGACATCCTTCCACTATGTTTGCTCCAGTGGGAGATGCCCCAATTAGATCTTTTTGCCAGAGAGAGAATTCCCAGTTACCTCACTTCGTTTCTCCAGTGATCGACCTCCTAGCAGTGGAGATCGACACCCTCACACGGGACTGGAACAGGTGGCAAGTAATTTACCTGTTTCTTCCAACAAAGATGATCCTCAGAGTGCTCAGTTATTTGGAAACTTCCGAGGAAAAGAAAGACACATTATCCTGAATCCAGTACTTCTCGCAACTAGTTGGGTAGGAATCATTGCTTTTGTACCTCAAAGATTCTTCTCCTAATAGCTTGCTGGAGTTTATGATTAAGATTCATAACAAGTTATACTCTAGTGATTCAGCAAGATTTTTATTTACAATCGTTTAAGAACTTTGTTCTACCAATAGACAATATATCAGACTGTGTGGAACTCTTTTTGTCATTTTATTAGATCTAATAATATTAGTAAGATTTCAGTGGAAACTATTTTAGCATTCCTGAGAAATCTTTTTAATGACAGACATTTATCTCCTACCACAATTTCAACTTATAAGTCTGCATTATCTGATCCGCTTAAGCTTGCTTTCAACATTGATGTATCGGTTCATCCATTTCCAGAATTTATGAAAGCCCTTTTTTAACATCAAACCCATGATTTCCTTGTACAAAGTTTCTTTGTCTTCAGATAAGGTTTTTAAACTTTGCATTGTCTTCAAGGTTCCAAGAGAACCCTTGTGGTAAGAATAGTTTATATATTACATTGTTTCTAATCTCATTTACTACTGAGCTCATATGAATTTCGTTGATTTTTCTTCAGAGTAGGGTCAGACTGTTTCCTGATCCAAAATAATTTTGCAAGAATGAACGTCCTAATTCTAGACGTGAACTGATTTTTATCACTAGACTTAAAGATGATTAAGGAGGTCGTCATCCTTTATGTCTGGTGCATAAGTGGGAGAAGTACCTTGTTTAGACTTGCAATACAAAAATTTTTGTACACCCAGAAAACCTTTCTGACATATCAATTAATAAGTTGAGACTATTTATGCGTCAATTTATTCGTTGGGCTGATCCAGGTTCCTTTCCCAGAACTCACGATTTGAGAAAAGTCGTAACTTCTTTTGCTTTCCTAAAAGGTATGAATAGCAAAAGAATTTGTGATCTTGTTGGATGGTCTTCTATAACGTTTTCAGAAACATTATTTGAAGGAGATGTCTATTATTTCCTCTTTTTGTTTTTCATCGTGCTGGGTTCTGAATCTGGAAGCATAGCTTCACAAATTTAATTAGTTTTATAGACGTCATTTGTTATCTATTTGTACATAAGGTACTATTTCATATCGTCTAAATATATATTTCTATTATAAGTTATATATTTAGATTACAATTTATGTCTGTGTTAACAACATAATGGGGTTGATGTCATGGTGTCAGCTGGATACCTGGTATTCTACTTAAGTATAATAGTATACTTTATCTCATTTTTTCTAGTACCGATACCTATCTTTTTAGGTCTGCCTTTATTAATTTTTGAGTTTTGTGGATTATGATTTGGTTAAGGGTTTTTGAGTAAATAACTACTTGTTTACTGCATTTAATTTATTCAATTCTTAACCAGAGTCAAGATTCGAATACTTATATTTAATTATAGTAATAATGAATAGTTCTCATTAATTCACAATTTCCAATGATATTACCTCAGGTGTATCCCTCTTCCATCAGCTGTTTCCTTTCCCTTCCCTTCTTTTCCCTTGTCATAAAATTCCCTTTTTTATGACTCTTGGTAAATACTCCATGAGTGACCCAGGTCTGCCTTCGGTCAAAAAAGGAGGTTTGACGAAGGAAAACATTATTTTGACCAAGGCAGACCTGGGTCACTCAGACCCCACCCTTCATGGTTTTCTTTCCTTTTACATTTCACACAATTCGATAACCACTATATTAACTCAATAGTGAACATGGTAACGATGGGTGGAAACAGTTGATGGATGGATTGCGCTGTTCTTCTTCTTTCATGTAACGGCTCTCCTTGCATGTAGTGGGGTGGGAGGTTTGACATTGAATGGTTGTTTTTGATTAGGCAGACCTGAAATTCAAAGTCACTTCTCTCTATATACATGCTTTTAGCCTGTGAGAGAGCCCTTTGGGCGTTTTTGGTCTATTTAGACTTCTTGATAATTATTCGAGAGTCGCACCAACTTGTACAGGTGGGTGAATAGTCCTCCATGAGTGACCCAGGTCTGCCTTGGTCAAAAATAATGTTTTTCCTTCGTCAAACCTCCTTATATATATATGTATCCAAGACCCAGGGCGTTCGACATGACCTCTCTATAATTGAAGATACAGAAATATATTGATGTTATAAAAGATTTTTCAGCCGTGTTGAAAACAAGTCATGGATTTATATGTATATATAAAAATATATATATATATATATATATATATATATATATATATATATATATATATATATATATAGTATGAAATGTACATAACAGTTTTGCATTAATCGTTCAATAGGATTAAGAAAATCCTATTGAACGATTAAAGCAAAATTGTTATATACATTTCATACCATGACTCGTTTTCAACACAGCCGAAAATCCTTTTCTTTATAACAGTGATATAGCCTGTATATTCAAGTATAGAGAGGTAATACCGAAAGTCATGGGTATTGAATATATATCCATTTTATAACAATATCAATTTCCATTTAGCTGTCAGACGATCTTTTGTCTGCCTATCCGAGTTTGAAACATTTATCAGGACACCTGAAGTCCCAGACGAAACAACAGCATGTCGGAGGATAGTGTATGCACCAGGGAAGCGGAAAACATCTAACATTACATTGTGAATGTAGGTTTTCCCGAAGAAGAGTGCATGGCAGAGCGGGGACACCGGTGTGTTGGTTGTTTTGAGAAGTAATTTCGTCATTTGTGTTGCGTCTGTCTGACTCCATTTTCTTATTTGTCTGCTATTCAATCCTTTAGAAAAAGAGAGGTCAGACATTAAGACTGATGATAAATTGATCTATCAATCTCAATGCCCCAAAGATAATTTCTCTTCATAAAACTGACACGACAACATAGCATCTCCATCATAATGGCAAACATTAATATGAATACATTCACATGACCTTTCTAAATTTCTAGTGCCCCTTCACTTAAGGTTAAAGAGCAAACGGATGGAGATGTTATTCAATAAGACTTGCAAACTTTTTTCTTCAAAGAGTTGACCTTTGACTTGCATTGCATCACTTTCCTCCTACACAGAGCGTCTGGTAGTTTGGATTTGAGATTAGAGAGAAAAAAAAAAGTATGTCGGGTTTTGAAAACAGGAATAAACTATCCAAAAGACTTGTTTATGATTAGAGAAATCTATCCATTATTTTCCTTGACGCTAAAGAAAAGAGAATTTCTAGGAATTAAGGCAAGAGCTAAGTAAACCTTTGATAATAACTGGGAAGTCATGCTTATGTTTTCTTGATAATAATCAGAATAATCATCATCATTTCAGTCTTCAAAAGTCCTTTGTTGGATGTAGACCTTCCCCAGGTTCCCCCACAGATTTCTAACATGAAAAATCTCTGAATGATGCCACTATATAAAGGTTTTCCTAAAAATCTTTGGATAAATAGTTATATAAGTAAAAATAGTTTAAGAATTTCTCCCATAACAAATACTACCTTAATCCTTATTATATCAATACCCACGGTAATATACAAATATAAAATACAGATATCATGATTCATCAACCAGACTATAACCAATATAACGGTATTATCAAAATATCAGTCAAAACGCCAACATAGTAGACAAAACTAATCCTAATTAATGACTACGTATTTACGTGAAAAAAACTGCACAAATAAACTGCGCTTGTGGGAAGGTAAACACGATTCTATAATTGTTGATACTAAAGAAGTTATGTCCTGAAAAGACATTATGTAAATATAAAATTTAAAATCTTGTATAAGTATTCCACGAAATTTCAATATGGACTATTTCACGTAAGATAATATAGGAATGTTTATTTTTCTTACACAGAAGTAGGGAGACAAAAATACTAGGATGAAAATAGTCAATGTAAATATTATTAAAACAACAGCCTCAAGTCATGTCAAAGGTCAAGCGTGGTGTGACAAATAAGTAAGACAAACAGTCATACAGAAGTCATAAATTATGAGTATAAATAGACATCGCTAAAGGTCATAAATGTGAACAAAATGTGGATGGAAGCAAATGAAATCATTTTGTTATGACGAACTGCCAGATGAAGGTTAAGCTGGTGATTGCTTCTAAACTGACCTGCGTTCTAGAGACAGGATTCCCAAGATCTAGAATGAATAGGATACTGGATAATAATCCTCAACATACATTAAGAAAGATTTAGCGGCAGCAGGATCTCTCCCAAATGAAGACATCCTCCCACGATAATGTTATTTGAGGTTTTCTGTCACGAGCTTCTCAGACTAGTAAAGACAGGAGGGAGGGCTTCGTATACCACGAAATTAAAAATCTATAGCACTGATTTCTTATTAGAAGAGAAGCAAAGAATTTCCTAATAGTTGTGACATATACGTTTAATTGGCATGGTAACACAAGCTATCTTACGATATTTACCTGCCCTGGATTTCAATAAATACTTAATAAATACAAGTAATTATGAAAGTATAAAGTTATGTAACATAATTATGGATTACTTCAAACTTAGCACTGCAATATTTTATTACTCTCTTGCTGTGGCTGATAAAAGCATTTTATTAATATAGAGCCATTACCTAGTTATATTATCTTTATATGAATCAAGGTAAACTTGATGGGCATCGCAAAAGTTCATTCGGATTGGAATCACTTTGGAGTGAATTATTTACTGTTATTTTTCATAAATTAGAGTAATAACGGCTACTGCGCAGGAGTTGCAAGTAAAATCAACTCTGTCCACTATTATTATTATTATTATTATTATTATTATTATTATTATTATTATTATTATTATTATTTTTCTGAATATGAACCCTTTTCATATGGAACAAGTCCACCACAGGGGCCACTGACTTGAATTTCAAACTTCCAAAGAATATGGCATTCGTTCGAAAGGCGTAACGGAAAGTAAAAAGCAATAGGAAAAGAAAAGTTCAGTTATTAGAAGTAGTTCATTCTTCGTTCCTACATTTCTTCTTCGTTCAGTTTCCAACCATTTCCTCCGCTTTCCATCGTTAGCGTCCCAATCCACGAGCACAATGTTTTCTGAACCTGAACTAACGCGTTCAGGGTCCCCATTCCAAAGAGTGAGGGCCACTGGTGATGTGGGAAGCATCTGGACAATGGATGAACTGAAGCATCTTGATTGAGATGCTTGTTCCTCGGACTCATCACTGACCCATTGAAATTCGCGGGGGCTCCAGAGCACCTATTTCCCTCAACAATCAAGAGTGGACTGGAAAGGCGAGAGAGACTTACGGTGAATGGTACTCGCAGTTTCGTAAAATAAAACATTTATTTTTTCTTGGTTATTTACGCCAAATTACACTTGTGTGTCCTGGTATGAAGTATTGTATCTAAAACAGATAGATTTAGAAATAGATTTCTTGAAGTATCGTTTCTACGTTTGACAGATTAAGAAACAAACACTTCAATAAATCTGTTTTCTAAATCTGACAGATTTAAAAACAGATTTCTCAAATTATTGCTTGAAAGGCTGACGCATTTTGAGACAAATTTCTTAAAGAATTGTTTATAAATATGCCAGGCTTAGTTGAATAAACAATAATTCCCCATGGAGCCAAATCTGGTTAACGTTCTTCCAGTCCAACTGTTAATAAATTTCTCTATTTGAACTACTGCCTACCTTGCAGTGACTTGAAATTTAAGCTCCTAAAGAAGATGGTGTTCATTTGATAGAAGTAACTGAAACTAATAGAAAATACAGTAAGAAGGGAACAATTATTATTTAAGAAAACACCAACAGAACATAATAGATCAAAAGATAAATATGTTCATAAACGATTGAAAGTACAAGGAAATTGTTTTAAGGTAGTAATGAAATACAATTAACTTTTACAATCTCTACCATCATTTCGTCTGTCTTTTCCACATCTCTTCGATCTCCGACACTGCGATCACGCCACAATGTAATGAATAAAAAGATAAAAAAGTACATAAATGATTAAAAGTACAAGGAGAATTGTTTTATGGTAGTAATAAAATAATAATTAACAGTATTTACAATCTATAGCAATATTTCCGGTCTTTTCCACGCCTCTTCGACCTCCGATACTGCGATCACGCCACAAAGTAATAATTAGTTTATCAAGCGAACTGTCACTGTTGTAATCAAAATTTTCTGGCGTCTGTGTCCCAACTTTATGGCAGACTTAGTCTGGAACATGACTTCCCTATTAACTGTTTCTGGAACTCAGGCGACAGCTGCGAGAGTTTCAGGGAAGCGGAGCTTCTTTCGGAATGATTTGTTTACGAGAGTTTGGATAGAAATTGGTCAATGAGAGCTTACGTAAATTAATGGGTGTTCTGTCTGTGAGGTAACTTTTTTTTTTTTTTTTTTTTTTTTTACGGGGTTAAAAGACGTGTGTTTATCTAAAAGAATCTAATACGATCATTTAGATGTTATCTAAAATTTCTTCGTCTTCAATTGCGTTTGTTGTAATGATTATGATACTGATGCTGTATACACACTACATACACGACGCACACGCACACACACACACACACACACACACACACACATATATATATATATATATATATATATATATATATATATATATATATATATATATATATATATATATATATATATATATATATATATATATATATATATATATATATAGGTATGATATATATATATGCACACGTAGACAGCCAGCCACATGAAAGGTGAAAATAGAGACCAGGTACACCAAGAGCCTTTGTGTATTGCGTACACTTCGGGGCACGAAGTAAAAGTCACTTTCACTTTGTACCCAGAAGAAGCGTATGCAGTACACGGAAGCGCTTGGTATGTACTACCTGGTCTTTAATTTTCACCTTTCATGTGTCTGTCTGCGTATCTATCTATCTATCTATCTATCTATCCATATATATATATATATATATATATATATACTATATATATATATATGTGTGTGTGTGTGTGTGTGTGTGTGTGTGTGTGTGTATGTATGAATGTATATGTGTGTGTGGAATCTAAATTCAGCAAGCTTCATATTTTAACGATTTAATTACAAACTCACAAACAACAAAAAATATCCTATGGATAATAATTCTAAGGAAATGGAATGTATACGTCAAATATTTTTCCTACCATTCAAAATTTTGCTATGTTTTGACATTTCTTGTATGAAGTAAACAGCAAGCTGTTGTTAAGTTACCTCTCAAAATCAATACATTATCGTTGAATAGTGAACTAATTTCATTAATTATCAATTACGGTGACGTTAAGTTGCAGCTTAATTAACGTAATATGTCAATACTATAGTATTGTTATGCAAGGTTTAATGAACGCATAACGAAATAATTGTGCCATTCTGAACTGTAGATATAATGTACAATGATTTCACGGAATATTTGTGAGGGTTGAAAATTTCTTAATATTTCTGACGATAATAGGATACTTTAACATTGTAGCTATCGTTATCACCATCATCACTTCAGTTTAGTTACAACTGTAATTAAACTGTACCAAGGTATTAACGTATTTAAACGCTGAACGTTGTCTTCGATTCGAATTAAAATCACACAAATTCTAACTCAATGTTGACAACACCCCTCCGTACTTTATAACGTTATAGGAGTTACTCAAATTTATATACTTTAAGAGGTTACTCTTATGATTTTAAGTTGTCGTCAGTCAGAACGCGAACACCTGAGCACGGTTCGGATAAGTCGATTTAGCCCCTCCCTTTCATCAGTTCCCTCCTTTCCCCACCAACAAGCCCCCACATCCCCCTCGGACACCCATCCTTCTATCTCTTCTCCCCCATCGACTCCCTCCTGTTACCCCATCCAATTCTCCCACCCCTTTCTCTCTCTCTCTCTCTCTCTCTCCTCTCTCTCTCGTCTGAATTACACAACACACTGTAACATATAAATTACATACATTGTACAGTTTTATATCGCATGATTTTGCCACATTACAACTCAATTGTGTATATCCCATCAATGAGTAGAGTGCATTTGCTAACGAGTTCTCACTGTGATGTTCAACTTGATGCTATTGTGTTACCTAAGATTGTTGTGGGAAATTATATTTATTATCTTAGATTGTAAGTATGTGTATGGTCGTTTTTCTGTACCAGTTGTTCGATGAGATAGATTGGGCACTGGGCATAATTGTTCTACATTAGATGGTGTCAGTAAAATTGTAAGATGATTAATAGTAGTTATAGAATTAATGGATAATAATGCACACAAGAATTCAAAGGTTTCATTTTGACCGTTATCGCTGTCATCCCCATCATTGCAGTCAAAAGTGACAAAACGGGTTCCATTTTAAAAAGTCGGGGTGCAATCACACGTTTGAACCCATTTGCGATATTTAAGCAAATTGGCCGTGGGCAGCGTGATTGTAGCACATCTTCAGTTCTCTGCGACAAACTAGTTTATGGGATCGCATGGCAGTCAACATTTATAGTAAATTGCTCAAATACTGCATTCAAAACTGCCAACCGAGACAAAACAGTCATGTCCATTAACCATCGACTCATTACTACACCCAACATTTCTATTCTTAAACTATTAAACAATATTACTATAGAATAACTATGAAAGAGTTTATATCTTGCTGTGTGCAATTTCGAGACAGAGAGAAACAGAGAGAGAGAGAAAGGGGTGTGAGAATTGGAGGGGGAAGAGTAAGGGGTGGGAGGGGGAGAGGTGATAGAAGGATGGGTGTTCGAGGGGGATGGGGGGTGGGGGAGCTTGTTGGTTGGGGAAGGAGGGAACGGAGGAAGGGGAGGGGATATTAAGTCGACTTGTCTGCGCCTGTGTTCAGATGTTTGTTCTTACTGACTACAACTTAATATCAAAAGAGTATACTCCTAATGTATATGCATGTGACTAACTCCTATAACATTAGAAATTACGGCAGGGTGTTGTAAACATTGTGTTAGAATGGTATAACTGTCCGACTAAAAGCCTTGAAGATATTCCCCAAAAACGATGCCACATCGGGTCTGAAATGGATAGTAGGCCTAGACGCAGAGGTGGGCAACCTGTTGCTCGCGAGAACTTACTGCACTTTGACGATGTCACAGTGCTCATCTGGGGAAGTGAATTTAGTGCCTTCGGGCACAGATGTAGCACGTTTCATAATTAAACATTTATGAATAAATACAATTTCGTTAGACTGTGAGGGTGCCAGTAAACAAAAATGCCCAACACATACATACCAATGAAAAGAAAAGTACTAAAATAATTTTTTTTTCTCTCAACCACGCACGCCACACACATACACACACACATATATATACATATATACATACCTATATATATATATATATATATATATATATATATATATAATATATATGATATATATATATATATATATGTATATAATATATATAAAATGCAGAAGCTAGGTACTATGGTCGTTTACCACTCTAAAGTAAACATGGGGATACAATCCACAATGATGTAAAATCTTTCTGTAGTTTAACATACACATCTCAAATGTTATAAAAAAAGTATGTTTGTGCTCATACATGTCAGTTCCTTGAGGTGATATATCACATTTTAGTGAACAAGACCACAGCTGATGGTCGAAAGCTGTAAGTTCCTGTACAAGAAATATATATCTTTTAAATTACAGAAGGATTTTACATCATTGTGGATTGTATCCCCATTTACTTAGAGTTACGACATAGTACCTAGCTTCTGCATATATATCTATATATATATATATATATATATATATATAATATATATATATATATATATATATATATATATATATATATATATATATATATATATATATATATATTATATTATATATATATACATCAGCGTGATTCACATACATGCATTAAGCTATAAATGTCCTTTAGTATCTCAGTCACTCTTCCTCGGAATAAACATATTTTCATATACCGAAGGAGAATTTTTTTTAGATAAGAAATTCATCGGTTCATGGGCGCGAACCACTCCAAATAAAATTATGACTACATTAGCTGTATGGTATCCTGATATCTATAATTACATTTTCATGCAGCATAATCTTACTGTACTTCATTCTGAGGATGGAGAGATCTGCTTCCAGTAAGTCTCTTAAGAAAATAGAAAAAAGAAACTTACAAAGAAATACGTTCTTCCTTGAGATTAGAACGTTCTTAACAACACAAAATATAACATCTGATATCAAAAGTTATATAAATCCTAAAATTCTAGTGTTCTGTACTTAAAAGGATTAGTTATAATATAATAGCAATATAAACTACATGTATATTATTTAAGAATTATTACTAAAAAAGATTGTTTATTGCTCTCGCCTTGAAAAACAAACAATAAATTGCTCTTGATGCTTAAAAAGTTGCCCACCTCTGATCTAGAGGCATGAAGCTGTACAAAACGGAACGAGTTAAGAGAAGTGAACCTTTAATATTTAC
>NC_087201.1:68905640-68908140 GCF_015104395.2 Macrobrachium nipponense
GTCCACAATAATACAAAGTGTAAAAAGTCTGTGTATAATTTTGAAGACTTTACAGAAAGCTTTCGAACCCTTCCTTGGGTTCATCTTCAGTCCAAATGAAGAATATGTTACGACAAGTACAGAGGTAAATTTAAAAAACAAGAGACGTTGAAGATCGTTGACAACGGTCCAGGTAACCGCTGCCCCGGGGGAGTCTGATAACGGTGCCCAATCTACGCCCTTGGATGAAGGACTTCATGTAATGTTGCAACAACCTGTACGAAGATCCAACAGGATTGCAGCCAGAAGGATTGATAGGGGAGAGGGTATCACCTAGTTGTTGTTAACTACCCTCTTTTCTTCACCTGGCCCATTAACGAGCTAACGACCGCTGTCAACGATCTTCAACGTTCTCTTGTTTTTTTCAATTTACCTCTGTACTTGTCGTAACGTATTCTTCATTTGGACTGAAGATGAACCCAGGGAAGGGTTCGAAAGCTTTCTGTAAAGTCTTCAAAATTATACACACTTTTTCACTTTGTATTATTGTGGACCCTTTAGAACATTATTATTATTATTATTATTATTATTATTATTATTTGAAGGTAGGAGACCCTCTCTCAAACATGTTTTGTTAAAGATGATGGCAGCATCAGTGGAATTGATTTATATATGGTCTTTTCAATTCTTCTTATTATTTCTCTTCTCATCAGGGCTGATATTTGCTAATAGCTGGCCGATGTTCATATCTCGGTGAAAGAAATGTTTTCTAAAAATAATAATTTTTTTATTGATATGATAACAAAAGTGGTTAACAAATCTTAGTCTAAGGGCGTAACGGAATTCCAAACGTTTCCAACCGTATCATCGTTCATTTTCAAGGAAAGGTGAGCTTGAACTGATTGAAATGGGGTCGTTCGGCGGTATTTATTGTGTCCCAGGTGCTCTGTCTGATGGGCGCTGCATTTCATTGGCTGAACAGAGGATTAAGTCCCTGAGTCAAAGCCGTCTTGCAGAGGTGGAAGCTCGCACTGCTCTTCTCGTGCGGACGCTGGAGACTGGGAGCGTAGTATTGGGAAGGTCATTGCCGATAGACGGGGGCACCTGATTGGCCCGTTCGATCGGCTCTATGGTGCTGGCGGGCGGCGCCCTTCGTGCCACCGTCGGGAGGAGTGAAGTCTCTTGGGTGGTGTTGAGGCTGGGTCTCTCCTTCCGATGTGTAGGGCCCTCCAAGAGGCGGAGGCGACGGTGGTCTGCTGCCTTATCGATAATTCTGATATTAGGAATAATGTCATTCCTAGTTACCTGGTGGTATTGTGACGTTTTTGCATGATTATGGATGGCGCCTTCCTGAGCGTGGCAGGATATCCTCTTCGAAAATCGCATAGTCGTCATACCAATGTAAGCGCCGGGGCATTCCCGGACAGGGCATTTGTACTGGTAGACAACGTTAGTTTTCTTGAGAGGGTCCTGCAACACGAGGGCTGGTCTTCTTGCTCTTGTAGTAAATTATTAGTTTCACTTTTTTCGCAGGGTCCGTGGGGGAGACGTTCCTTTCTATGATGGTACGAAGGGCTCGCTCGTCCTCTTTGTATTTCTTATGAAATACTCCTTTGTAAAAGAGAGTGACGTCTTCAAGGGCGGTGGGACGAGGCTCCTGCTGATACCACTTATCGATGTTTCTGCGAATGCATTTAGTGATGTCCCGGTTGGAATACCCGTTGTTAATTAAAACTTGGGCAACACGTTCTAATTCAGTGTGCGTGTCCTTCCACGAAGAGCAGTGTGGAAGGACACGCACACTGAATTAGAACGTGTTGCCCAAGTTTTAATTAACAACGGGTATTCCAACCGGGACATCACTAAATGCATTCGCAGAAACATCGATAAGTGGTATCAGCAGGAGCCTCGTCCCACCGCCCTTGAAGACGTCACTCTCTTTTACAAGGGAGTATTTCATAAGAATACAAAGAGGACGAGCGAGCCCTTCGTACCATCATAGAAAGGAACGTCTCCCTCACGACCCTGCGAAAAAAGTGAAACTAATAATTTACTACAAGAGCAAGAAGACCAGCCCTCGTGTTGCAGGACCCTCTCAAGAAAACTAACGTTGTCTACCAGTACAAATGCCCTGTCCGGGAATGCCCCGGCGCTTACATTGGTATGACGACTATGCGATTTTCGAAGAGGATATCCTGCCACGCTCAGGAAGGCGCCATCCATAATCATGCCAAAAACGTCCACAATACCAGGATAACTAGGAATGACATTATTCCCTAATATCAGAATTATCGATAAGGCAGCAGACCACGTCGCCTCCGCCTCTTGGAGGCCCTACACTCGGGAAGGAAGAGACCCAGCCTCAACACCCACCCAAGAGACTTCACTCCTCCCGACGGTGGCACGAAGGGCGCCGCCGCCAGCACCATAGAGCCGATCGAACGGGCCAATCAGGTGCCCCCGTCTATCGGCAATGACCTTCCCAATACTACGCTCCCAGTCTCCAGCGTCCGCACGAGAA
>NC_087201.1:68915320-68937820 GCF_015104395.2 Macrobrachium nipponense
CAAAACAGTTAATCACAGCAAATATAATTACAACATCGCTGAATGTCTCCAATCGAACACATGTAACTCCATTGGTATCAATCAGGTCAACCAATCAAAATACTTTATGATGCAGATTGCCTGCCACAGTTGCCTAAATCAGGAACTCAGCAGACGTTAGTCCTCTATTATGACGAATTATGCGATGCAAATGAGCAAGCTGTTCTTCTCATAAGAGCAACAGGGATCAAGTGAAGCATTGCTTTCGTATTAATAACTCGTGCTTGTCCGAAATCGAATTTTATGTTTGCTTTTCATTATCAGTCGATTAGATATGCTTTCATGGCGAAGACTGAGCTTTTGTCGACAATACATAAAGAAATGAATTAGATGTCTTTGGTTCGTGGAGAGCAATGAGCTCTCCTTTATAGATTAATATATAGATATATATATATATATATAGATATATAATATATACATATATTATATATAATATAATATATATATATATATATATATATATATAACCATATATATATATATATATATAATATATATAATATATATATATATATATATATATATATATATATATATATATCTGACTCACATCAGGATCAAGCCAGGTCTTTCAACTGAAAGACCAGACCGCTGCTAGTCTTTATATTGATAGACCTGGGTTCGATTCTGATGTGAGTCAGACTATAGGCTCTCTCTCTTTTCTCTCTCCTCTCTCTCTCTTCTCTCTCTCTCTCTCTCTCTCTCGCTCTATCCTGGAATGTAACATTATCTAATACCAAACAACATTTCTTTAACACCAGATAAGAAAAAAATATTGATTATATGGGTTCTCTCTCTCTCTCTCTCTCTCTCTCTCTCTCTCTCTCTCTCGCTCTCTCTCTCTCTCTCTCTCTCTCTCTCTCCTGGCATTTAAGAACAAGCTGATCCCAAATCAACGTTTCTTTATTTAGACTAGGTAATAAAATCATGCATTTTATTATCTGATTATCGGTCTCTCTCTCTCTCTCTCTCTCTCTCTCTGCCCAGAATTTGGAGACCTGGTCATCCACTACAATATGCAGCTATTAGTTCCTCAATGAGAGAATGCCGGAATAGTTCTCGCCACCCGAATTTACGATTAACAGTACAAATTTCTCCTGTCAGTTACAGAGGTGGTATAATTTTATTGCGTAGTTTCAATATGCATGTCCCTTTTTTATACATTTTTTAACAATTTTCATTGGTGTGCATATGTGTCTGTGTTTGTATGTGTAAGTGTGAGTGTGCGTGTGTGTTTGCGTGTGTGTTACGCATGCAAAATTAGGGTAA
Organism: Macrobrachium nipponense; assembly: GCF_015104395.2. Classification (NCBI taxonomy): domain Eukaryota; kingdom Metazoa; phylum Arthropoda; class Malacostraca; order Decapoda; family Palaemonidae; genus Macrobrachium; species Macrobrachium nipponense. The sequence continues at coordinate 68,916,629 of NC_087201.1, forward strand.
ATTGATTAAATTGGCATAACACTGACACAAAAGTACTTCCTCATTACTAGGCCTTGTTGGTTTTTCGTTGAGTGCGTTTGTGTATATATGTGAAAATGATAAAGTTCACAAGTTTTTAATCATCATTTTTTATATATATATAGAGATATAATATATATATATATATATATATATATATATATATAAAATGATGTTAAAAACTTGTGAGAACTATTCCGGCATTCTCCGATCGTATAATATATATATATATATATATATATATATATATATATATATATATATATATAATACATATATATAGAATATATATATACAAACGTGAATTTTTATCATATCGCCGTGATTCACATATATACATTCAGGACTCCTTGGCCGAGTCGGTAATGTCACTGAAGTCCTGCTTTCTCCTCCGTCCGTTGGTTCGACTCCACGAGAGGACAAAATTATTATCAGCTAAAAAATTCCCCTTCGGTTAACATATATGAAAAAAAAATATTATATAGTATATATATATATATATATATATATATATATATATATATATATATATATCTAAAAAAATCACCATAACGTGACTGGAATATCTGAAGTAATAATAGTCCACACTTATGTAAAAATGTGTATTAAAAATACATAAAAGACGGGAGCTTTCGTCTACTTGATCAGTAGACCTCATCAGCCGTACTGATTTTTCCTTTCAAAAAATATATACAAAAAAGTTACGAAGGACAGGCAGGACTCTGGAACCGTCCCCAAATATATATATATAATATATATATATATATATATATATATATATATATATATATATATATATATATGCAAATACATAAATGAGAAAATGTCTGTTTTGTTTGTTTGTTTATAAACTCTATAGAAATCCACATTTCTTGACCGATTTTGATGAGATTTTAAAAATAAGCAATATGAAATCGGGAAGGGTCATGGTGAAAACAGAATTAAAATTGGTTAAGGGGGAAGGGGGTGGGTAGGGGGTGAAATGTAATAATTACCGAAAACATAGTTTTTGAGGTCGCTGAGAAGAAAAGCGACACTCCCGCTGCTTCAAGTCCAAGTTCAGTCAGCAAAAGGACGAGGAGTAAGAAGGGGGTTAGGAACAGGGTGACATAAAAATCTTACAGAAAAACGACAGATATTAGTGTCTACTCCATAGTTTAGAGAGGACAACACGTCGGCGATCGGGACTTTGGCAAATAATGATTCGATGTCAAGGCTGAACAATTTGATGTTATTTCCTGGGATATTTAAACTGTTAAATTTTTGTATAAAATCCCCTGCATGTTTAATTTACTGCGTAAATGGCGCCCTTCCGACCGGTTATCACCCTTTCTAGGAACATTCTCATCCTCCCACGTTAAACATGCAGACGATTTTATAAAAATATGTAACATTTTAAATATCCCAGCAAATAACATCAAATTGCTCAGCCTTGACGTCGAATCATTATTAACCAAAGTCCCGATCGCCGACGTGTTGTCCTTTCTAAAGAGGAAGTTACAACCATATGAAGAACATTTTCTTCTTAGTATTGACAAGACAATAAAACTAATCAACCTCTGTGTAACTAACAACGCGTTCTCTTTCAATGGTAAGTTAAAAAAAAAAAATTTGGTTGCAGCATGGGCAGTCCCCTATCCCACCCCCCCTTCTAGGAAACTTATACATGGAATATTTCGAAACAGAAATTTTCTCCTCTATCAAACCCCGCAATATGGTCTGGCTTAGATACATAGATGATATTTTTACTTACTGGGATGATAGCTGGGGAGATTTCAATAAATTTTTCAATCAACTAAATTCGGTAGTTCCGACTAAAATTAAAAGCAAAATGGGAAAAAGGACGGGAAATTGCCGTTCTTAGACGTACTAATCATAAGAGAGCAGAATAGATATGCGTTCACAGTATACAGGAAACCAACTTTCGCTGTTTCATATATTCATTTCCTAAGTTACCACGATGTATCCGTAAAGATCATGGCCTGGTGCAACCTATTCCTCAGGTGGCTTAGAATATGTTCAAATGGGTACGTAGAAAAAGAATTCAACACGATCCACCAACACCTAATGCAACTGCTTTACCCACCATACATTATCGAGAAGGCTATAAATAAAGCGAATACAATATACTATAGAGGTCCCACTCACAATAGTCAGATAGACTTCAGCAATAAAAAAAATTCCTTACGATGAAAACATCCAAAAAGCAACAGAACACATCAGATAAAATAATCCTTTTATTTTCCATTATCCCAAATCCACCGGGAGTTCGCTCATTAACATATACCTAAATAAGAGAGGAGAAGCAGCCAGAGTTTACAAGATACCATTTAGCAACTGTGATGAGATTTACGTTGGGGAAACCGGTAGATCCATCTCGCAAAGATTAGCAGAACACAAAAGATCAGTGCGATATGCATCAGAGAACTCGGGGATTTAGCTATATATTAGGGAGAAAGCCCATACTATTAACTGGAGTGGGGCGGAGCTGATTTTCAAAAGTGGCTGTCCGAACAAAAGGAGAATGCTGGAATCTGCTATCATCAATCAAAACAACAATATGAACCTGTCAGAGGACATCGGAAGTCGGACGACATCGACGAACTAATCCTTAGACCGCTCCTCAACCAGGTGTCCAAAAACATCACATTCACGTATCAACGCACGCACGCCCACGCATGAGCGAAAATGGTAGTTGGCAATAGCTTACGTCAGTAAACCGTAAATGTAACGTAAAACATACGTAAAATCATAGACTTACGGTGACGGGTCGTCCGCGCTCTAAGCTCCGCCCACTAGGGCGCCGTATCCCGCTCCAGTTTTGAAATGTTCAAAACAAGTCGTGGTGGTCACGCCAAATGTCACCTGACGTAGCTCCACAGGCATTGCACGTGGGACCCACGGTGACTACTGCAGGGTAGGCGCTACTGCAACGTTATACTACTAAAAAAACGGTCTTCCTAACTACATATTAGGAAAATTGCAAAGAGTACAAACAGAGCCGCCAGATTAAAAAAACGATTACGTTACTGTGACAGAATAACCCCGGCACTAATCCAGCTACATTAGCTCCCAGTAAAAGAAAGAATAGATTACTTAATATTTCTTAGTCTTTAAAGCACTAAAATATGGGGAACCAACATATTTTAGAAACTGCATTAGTTTCAATAGTCCTGAAATGAATATAGATCAGACATGCAAGTGAAGCATATAGGCTATTTGAACTTAGAACAAATTGTAAGTCAGGCGAGAGAGCAGTTGAACATTGCGCACCAAGACTACAACAAAACGCCGACTGAAATGAAGATCATACGAAAGAAAGCAAATAAGAAAAAAAGAAAAAATAAGATTCTCCTATTCAGCAGGAGCTACGTACTGATGAGAAAACACTAACGACAATCAAATATAAGAAGCTACTAATTTAGAAAACGTACAAGGGCCCGCCAGAGAGGGAACCATCCCTGTGGAGGGCTGTACACAAAACCAAAACATATGAACAAATGAATAAAGGAACAATCCCTTAGGTAATCCTCCATGTCATCAACTGCCTGAACCGTCCGAAGCAAAAGCGAAATATACAATATATATATCTAATATCGTCCAACACGAAACGGCAAAACAAGTCCAAAGATGAGGGAGTGCTCCAAACGGTCCACAGAGGAAAGGTCTTATTGTTAATCACGGGAATCGGGAGATCCGCCGTTTTCAGGAAAACTGTGCATGATTTCAATATTCATTTGGGCTCGCATGTGGAATGGGAAGACAGTAGGTTTTATGTCCTTTTGTTGAGTCGTTTTTCACTTTTATGTAAGCTTTCCTGTCCATGATGAATAATTCCATCCAAAGATTTAGATTCCTTTTAGTAGAACTAGAGGAAATTTTTGAGTAAATCCTTTATGGTTAAGATTTCATAACCATGATTGTTGTAATGATCTTAGTTTATTCACTAATTTGTTATTAATTTCCTCCTTGAAAATAACTGATCTCTTCCTTTCTGTTTTTCCTATCACCTTCTGTTGCTTCTTGTAACTGAACACCACATTCTTAGGAAGCTTCAATTTCAAGTCAGTGTCCCCAGTGGAGAGCTTGTTCCATATAAGTAGGGTTCATCTTCTGATAATAATAATAATATGCAGCGCAGGAGTAGTGGACGAAAGCTGAACTCCGCAACATACACCAGACAACAACTAAGAAACACATGACAATACAGCAAAGACTACAACCAAGAGCAAATACGGACAGACTTAAGCATATCTGGAGACCAGTGAAGACGAGTGACTCAGGAGTGCACAGGAAGAAGGAATGATAAAAGTAGACCAAGACCCAGATATATACAGACAGGAAGAAGAAAAACATAACAAGGAACCGTCACACCAAACCAATGCACGGACATTACATGAGAGAGACTAAAGAACTGGACACCGATGAAACATGGCAGTGGCTACAGTGCAGAGGGGGGATAACTCAAGAGGGAAACAGAAGGAATGCTAACAGCGGCACAAGATCAGGCCCTAAGAAACAGATATGTCCAAAGAGCAATAATGGAAATAGCCTCCCAGTATATGCAGGAAGTGCAATATGAAAAACGAGACCATAAAACACACAGCAAGCAAATGTTCAGGGCTTGCACAGAACCAGTACAAAAAGAAGTATAATTCAGTAGCAAAAGCCCTCTACTGGAACCTGTACAAGAAACACTAGGTAACTCGCAGTAACAAATGGTATGAACACCAACCTGAGGTAGCACTGGAAAACGATCAGGCAGAGATCCTGTGGTACTATGGTATAAGAACAGATAAGGTGATACATGCCAATAGACCAGACGTGACTTTGATTGACTAAATCAAGAAGAAAGTCGCAACACCATGGGACTCTGGACTAGATGAGAGAGAGAGAGAGAGAGAGAGAGAGAGAGAGAGAATATCGACTAAGTATCAAGACCTGAAAATAGAAACAAAAAGGATATTGGATATGCAGTGGAAATTGTACCCATAATCAAAAGAACACAAACCATGATCCCGAGATCCCTGAAAAGGAACCTGGAAAAAACTAGATGTCGAAGTAGCTTCATGACCCATGCAGAAGCGTGTGGTACTAGAAACAGAGCACAGTGAGAAAAGTGATGGACTTCTAAGGAGGCAGGATAACCACACTATAAAAACCACCCAGTCGAATTGGATGACTGTGATAGACGGAACAACCGCCAACCCCCCAACCCCCCACCCCCCTATATACATATATATATATATATATATATATATATATATATATATATATATATATATATATATATATATATATATATATATATATAATAAATGGCCCTGGTGGGATTGTTCTGGATGAATATGGTCCATCTCCTGAATATTAATAATAATAATAATAATAATAATAATAATAAATTAAGTAGCACCGAAAAAGCCGCTATTCGAAAAATAGAGAAGAATCTCTACGAAGTGTAACGCTGCTGAAGTAGCCATTACTTTTTAATAAAGTATGCTTGAGAGAGGGTCTGCTTCCTAAGTACAATAATAATAATAATAATATAATAATAATAATAATAATAATACAAGTATTCTAAAGCCGATTTAATCTTACTCTCGATAAACGACTCATCAATCATAATTTTGTTTCACGCACCGTCTTGCAAGAGAAATTATTGATCTCGGGCGATAAGAAACTAATAATGAGAAATGATGCATATCTGACGGTGATATATTACCAACGTATCACTGATCAGGCCAATTATTTACGATTACTGATATATGTTAGCGATTAGGAAGGCCATTGTGATATTACAATCCATAACCGCTTTGAGAAATCTATTTCCTTGATCTCTTCCTGTGGGGAGAAGGAGAAAGTGAATATTCATTGATTTCAGGGTGTTAATGGGAATTATTCACTTAGAAGTGGGTAAGTCATGATATAAAACACCACACGCACACACACACGCGCACCACACGCACACACACACACGCACACACACACACACGCACACACAACACACACACACACATATTATATATATATATATATATATATAGTATAATTATATATATATATGTGTGTGTGTGTGTGTGTGTGTGTGTGTGTGTAAATATATAGATATGTATACATATACATATATACGTATATGCATATTTATTTATATCATAATTATCCATTTATTCAAACTATTGCTATCAAAACCACATTCGTATCTTGTACTCCTTATATTCCAGTTTCTATCATTCTTTTCAACTGTCGCCTCCAAAAGTAAGCTGAGATATACACCACTCCGATCTGTCTGTCATCTATCCCAAATATTCGGTAACACTAAATACCAATTACAGATATATTCAAGAGTATTCTCTTTCTTTTTTCATGTTAAGATGTAACTACTACTCTTTCATATTTATGTCAGCATCTATATATTCTCCAATAAAAGCAGGCAGTAAAGACATGTAACAGAACATAATGATGAAATAGAAAAACACAAAATAATAATGAAAATACTAAAAATATTACAAAATTATTACAAATAATCTTAAAAATAAAAATAATATGCATTTAGATAAATGTTGAAAATCAGAAACCGATTAAAGTGAAAACGAATAAAACTAAAATAATTATAATTCTACATGTCACTCATATAATAAACTTTTAATTTCATGTAAATTACATCATATATCTAGGATTAAATCATGAGTTAACTCCCAAAATCGAATTACTTTACAACAAAGAGCATCCGAATGAGAAGTAGCCGGATGAGCCTTTGTGCCAACGATGTCTCAATTAACATCCAACATTCAACTCTTCCTCATCCCGGTCTACCGATTACGACGTAATACACATAGATGTCATTTCAATCTTTATCGTGACGCCATGATGAACCTAACAATTATCTCTGATTAACAAGAAGAGGTGAAAAAAATATGATCATAGATGTTTAGGACGCGATGCAATTCAAAAATATGATTTAATAATTAGCCACTGGATATGCGATTGACTACATGTTAGGTCATTATAGATTTATGTAGTGTGGGGTTAAATAAATTATGCAGAACAATAACGGATTACCAATGTTATCTTTAGAATGTGAAATAATTAGGAGATATAATTCCATATTCAGCCACAGGGTATGTCATTTATCACATATTAGATAATTAAAGATTCAAGTAATGCGTGGTTAAATAAAATGTATACAACAGATTATTAAATATACTTTCATACTCTTTATGACTATTTTCAGTTAAATATAGTTCTGTGTATGTGTAATCTAGTCCATTCATTTGAATGACAACAATTGTCAATATCATAATATAACAAATACATCAAGAAACAGTTTTAAATATGTTAAACTCTCAGGCAAACAGAAATTTCGAGCCTGTGTTTTTTGAGTTCGATACAAAATAAGACTGTCCTATTCCCCCAAGCTATCAAGAGAGATATGGGTTGATTTAGAGTTTAGCTCACATATTTCTGTGGGATTCAGCCCATCTCCAGAATCAGCATATATCTCTCTTGATAACTTTGTGAATAAATTCCCTGCCCATTTGCTTCAAAACCACAAAGAATAAGTTAGAATATTAGGTATTCATTTTTCTGAGGTAAATTCACTCCTTTAATGAACATAAATTATTTCCTTTACTTACACTCAATTCCACCCTTTAACAAACGTCAACAGAAACCTTCTAACAGATATGAACGGAAACCTAACTTAGTACTTAAAAAGACATGGAGGGTTACGGATACTGACTCTAATTTATTAAAAAGCTCTGATATAAAACGTGTTTATAAATGAGAATTAATGTGAGAGTTTAACCAGAATTCCAATAGAAACCCTTTGTTATGGTACATGGGGCTTAAGGTATTGCTCGCTGTGGTGCATTTTAGCCATGTTCCTGTGCTATTAGACTTGTTTACATTATGGTTCTTTGGACAACACTGCAGTGCCTCTTCGGCGAACAGAACGGTCCTCGTATGGCTTATACGCTAGTGGGAGTTCCTGAACAGCATTTTCGAGGTACTGAAAGCTGAAGAGGACAACCTACTTCTACTCATTAAACATGTAGGTAGTAAATGTCCTGATATGCGGTTGTTTTAGCTTTATGAATATAACGATAATAATAATTTTTATTACAGGAATAATTAAACTGCTAATTAGAAAAAGTAACATTTTCGATCTACTGAAAACTGCAGGGGGCAATATAATTTCATTCACTCCGCATAATACTTGTAAACATCTCGATACGCCGTCGTTTCAACCTAATTAAAAGAATAAAATATTAAGAATTATTATAATGTTGATTAAAAAGTACTTTTTAAAAAAGTAACCAAACCATTTAATGTCAATGACAAATTACTGAAAAATTAAAACATTAAGCAAAATTTGAATCTTCTACTACAGAGTAAAAAATAAGGAAATATAGAACTTGCATTTTAAATAAATTTTAAAAAAAGCAGATCAACCGCATATACATCAAATTAATACAAAATAGTTCGGAAGTTGCTTATTAAACACCTATACAGATTTAATAACACACAACAAGGGGAACAGTATGCATAATAATTGTCCACTCTTTTTATCATTTCATTACAATGGCTGTTATTCAAATTATTTGCCTCTCTCTCTCTCTCTCTCTCTCTCTCTCTCTCTCTCTCTCTCTCTCTCTCTCTCTCTCTCTCGACTTTTCAACTGTTTTTAAAACTATTTTCGAAACCATCTGATTAATTTTCATATTTCTTCCAAGTCTTACATATTCCATTTCTTAGGAAGCTCTAACTTCAATCTTGGATAATTCCAATTACTTATACATATCTAACAAAAATGCCCCAGCGACGCAACAACTATCCAATAATGGTCGGCAGAGGCTTCCAAATGTCTTCTCGTAATCAACAAAAGCTTTCAAACGGGAATTTTTAAATCGCAAAGCAAATATGTGAACCCATCACTCGAGAAACAGGTTGAGTGCCATTCAGCAAAGACTGAATAAATCATGATTCAAAATCACTTTACAAATTACTATAACAGTTTCCATGACGCCATGACATCATCATTAATTTAGTCTAATTCCTTATAGATTATGTCAATGTTACAATTCTTGAAAAATGTTTATTAGCTTTCGAGATATTGACAACAATGTGAGGATATGTCTTGTTTTTGAAATTCACTCATTTCGCGTTATGAAGTGTTTCATCACGTTTTATGGTATATAATTTCTAAGATATTGTTTATGTTGTTACCCTATATTATTCTATTATTTTTTTTTTTTTGCAGAAAAAGTCCTAAAATTTCAAACATATTATCATGTATAGTTAACAAGCAGCAATAAACATTAATATACATGTCATAGCATCAGTTAATAATAAGTCTAAAAATAATACCAGTGATGATTATAACACTAATTAATGTAAAAAAAAGAAAAAAACTTTAAAAATTGCAAGAATTTCCCAAAATTTATGTTGTCATACATGGTTCATAAACATCAATACACATGAAGTTTGACAATAATAACCCCAGCAATTATGGGAAATTGATACTGTACAGCAATGGTCATTAACGGATGAAAAGTAATCGAAAAATGAATAATGGCCAAAAATAGTTGTACTCACCAAATTTTGATAAGTTTTTGGCTTTCTTGGTATTTTTGCAGACTAATCAGTTGTATTTGTTCGTAGACAGGCAGGGGTCATCAACAAGTAGTTTGGGATAGCCGGTAGTGTTAGAAATTCAACGCCACAATTTGCATGTGTAGTACGAAGAGCTGACAGAAGACAGGCAACGACATGATATGAACATGCAGTAAGCCCAAGGCTGCATAGGACCAGTCGCCATTTCAGTGTGTTTGGCACTCTTCATGGAAAATGGAAACTACTGATATTTTGTTCACTCTGCGTCTTGTGTATTTGTTCCCCTAAATAAGAGCTCTGATGAGCCGCTGGCAGATATGGCAGACACCCATCTTCACAGGGTCACAACCGCTTTGTCAATGCTGACATCCATCCAATCAAGGTATTTTTCACACAATTCCCTGACGGCGAGCTGAGACTCCAAAGATTGCCGACTCAGGGTGTGTTTATAGGTGTAGTGCCTGGGACAAACCAAAAGAAGTTTATATGTTCTGGGACAACTTCTAGAAGAGGACCTGTTATTTTTCTGGTGGTGGAGTTTGTGACCCGGTCCTTTATTCTTGTTCCTCAGTCAGACAAGTCTTTCGCAGCAACTTGGGTCCTCATAGATGCTATTGCATGAACATAGAGGAAGGTAGCCTTGAATATTATAGTTTCCTTGCCTTGAAAGTAAAAAAAACAGCTTAGTACCAACTTCTTGTTTTCTTTGGTCTTATATCTCTCCCACTTGATGAGTTCACCTGCGTGTATTCGTTTGCAGGTATGCTTCCTACAAGTTGCACTTGTCCACTGACCAGTATGGTTTGAAGATCACATCAATCGTCTCTTCCCCTATCCTGAAAACACTCGTTCTAACAGTTGCAAGGAGTAACTACATTCCTGTAGGAAGGGTTCTCTTGGCATCAATCTCCTTAACAAAGGTTTGGTAAAACAGACCGAGATTTTTTCCTTTAAGCACAATAAGCAGCTCAGGATTTTGGTTTGCTCTTGTACCGGGTGTTCAGCCTCATCAACTGAAGACTCCAGAAGTTGGGAACCACTGTGGCGTTGGCACTGGCACTGATGTCACTGATGAGGAGGGCACCTTTGCCCACAGGTATTGGAATGATAGTGGCAAAAAGGGATGGGTGATCAATGCATCACTATCACGGTTTTAGTGAAGCACCTACTCATAATCTGAGATATTACTGACACTATAATCGTAATGATAATGAAATCTTTCCCAAATGATGAAGGTGGCACCCTTGCCCATACGTATGGGCCCCCTAAATGCACAAGGGGAGGGATCACTATATTGTGTGTCACAATCACTGTTGCAGAGATGCACTTACTCATGATCTGAGGTGACATTGTCGCTATAATCGTAATAATAATGAGATCTTGATTTTTTTTTTCTTCTTACAATATTAGCCTTCTCATGAACTTTCTTCTTTTACCATTAATATCGATAGTCCCTTCTTTACCTTCAACTATTATGACAATGCCATGCTCAATAACAACATTGTCACCATGATCTGTCACTAGAAATGCTCATCGTCATCACTACCACATAATCTGGACACAGAACATCCAAAATAGCTTTACCTTAACCACAGTAGCCATTGACACAGAAAAATTTGCTTTGTTCCTCTTTTTTTTTTTTTTTTTTTTTTTTTTTTTTTTTTTTTTTTTTTTTTTTTTTTTACATTAGAAGAGGACAAACCGACCATATCGCACACTCTTCGTTGTATAATCTAATTATAACTATAATATTATAGCTTGGCGATTACGAATACCGCCGGTAATAGCTAAGTAAGTTATTTACAGAATATTCCGAGCTCTGCCTAACTTTCAACCCCGACAATACTGACTGACTGGCCCGCTGCTAGAAAAATCTTATAACCGCACGCCAGAACCATGTGGACAGATAGCATATATAACATTACTACTTGGCAAAAAATCCTTGGTAACACTACTTTAAAAACATGGTGCGTAGTCACCTGTATGAATAATAATGATATAATATTAATAATAACAATAACAAACATACTATCCTTTATTCCTGATTAGGCCCATAAACGCTTTATATAAAAACTAATTTACGACCATAACGGATTCATATTATGGAATTAATATGGCAAACCTCCATGCCACATACTCATTTAATCTGCACAACTCCTGCCTTTCTTAAAACTACAGCTTATTCATTATATGCAATCAGGTAAATAATCTGCTCCCTAAGCGAGCAGAGAAATTTTTGATGCACTACAAACATTTTTCCGTTGAGGCTCTCATATAACATTTCGACAGAGAAAAAAAAAATATCACAGTGTTCATAATGAATACTATGTACAGAATTTAAAATTGCGCTTCTTGATTCTTGTGTTTCAAAAATTACTTCTGTAAATATTTTGGTTAGTGTTGTTCGTCATGTGAGAATCTAGTTTTCAACTCTAGAACAAAAAAAGATATATTTTGATCTTAAATTAATCTACTTATCAGGATTGACGCAGTGCTGCTCCGCCGGTGTTAATCACGAATATAACAAGCTATTTCTCAAACAATCTTTTAGCTCTTGTGATACTTCATCGAACTAATTAGGAGAGTTCACGTAAAGATATAATGTATTAAACGTATGAACCTCAAATGCAAAATATACTACAATGGTATATAAATATACCGTCCATGTATACATGTAAGTGAAATAACGGAAATGGGTAAGAAAGAAATTTAAGTAAATGGTTAACCACCCATCCGCCCCTTCTTTGAAAGACAAAATTCGGCAGTTTCTGGTACGAGGCACAAAAGTGACGACAGAGCCTCTAGTGGCCAAGGAAAGAATTAAGGTGTATGAAGCCGGTTGGGATGTTTCCGCCCAGGGTCTAAGAAGCCGGTTTGAATATGTTTTCTCCAGGAAACAATACAGATGGCACCAGCTTACAAGAGTACTACTCGAGGAATTGTTAAATCTACGTATCAAAACTAACATTATTGCTATACGTGTCAGATGATTCCATCTATATGAACCCTTGAATAAATTTCTGGTGTAACCTGACACATTACATACAAACGAAAGTCATTTATTTTTAACAATATGACAAGCTGAGAAGGTGTGACGCATATGCACCAAATCAGGATTATTGCCATACGATTTATATATTCCATGCAGATGAGTTATTTACTTTTAATATGAAAATTTATTCAGACGGGAGGAAGAAGAAGAGCAGACTGTAAACAAAGGTCGACATTTCACAAGCTCCTTTTTTGTCTTGATTTATCTGTGAACGAGGACAATGTGAATGTTTAAGGTAATGTCATGAAGCCTTTAAAGTATCAAGGATAGCATAGACAGTGAACACTTCCTGTATACAGTGAAATTAGTGTAGATAGGAGAAGAAATTTTCAAAAACTCTCCTGGCCCGGCCAAACCGGGCGGGCCATATGCCCTCAGGCTATGGCTGTGACGTAATAGAAGTGACGTCAAGAGCGTTCGGGACGAAGTGAAAATGGCTTCATTATATGCTCCCACCCATTGCAGGAGAAAAAGACTCCGTTTGGTTTAATATTCTTTTCTGGGTAACAAACCGAACGTTTAAATAATGTTGATGATGGTAAATTTTTGAAAAGCTGAGAATTGATATTGAAGATTTGATTGGTGTTCAAGAAATGCGAGGTAATAAAGTGATCTTGAAGTTCCGGAATCAGTGTGTATATGAAACTTTTCTAAATAATTATGATGAAAAAGTAATTTGTTTACCTAATGGTCTGGAAGTGAAAGTAGTTAATTTCAGCAGTTGTTCCGCACATTATTTGTCTCAATACAAGGTACGATCCATTTGATATGCAAAAACAGTATGTTGAGCGATGTATTAAGCTCGTATGGGAAAGTTATTGGAATACGTGATAATACTTCCACACTCGGCAGACGTAAAGGACTGTTTAACGGAATACGGACGGCTAAAATGGAAATTAAGAAAAACATTCCATCGGCGCTTTTTTCATAGGAGGACCTACTATTTCTTTCATGTACAACGGACAGAAAAAGACATGTCTTAAGTGTGGCAGTGAGAATCATTTTGCTGTAGATTGCTCCTTGGACAGAATAGTGAACATTTTTGAGCATGAGAATGATTTTCCAAGTCTGCCGAAACTACAGGGGAACGAAACAACCAAGGGAACGAAAACACAAGGGAACGAAACACAAGGGAACGAAACACAGGGGAACGAAACACAAGGGAAACGAACGCAACATGGAGAAGGAAAGGCAAGAGTCACTAAGTGAAGAGACACCAAATGGTAATAATGTTCAGGATATCAATAGTATAACAGTGGAAAATGGCAACAACGAGCTACATGTTTTAACAGAAAGGATGAATATTGAACTTGAGGATAGTGAGAAAATCAAAGAATGTGAGAATAAGGATTCAGATAAGGAGGAGGAGGTGATATCTATCGATGATGAGGTACTACATAGTGGACCAAGTTTGGAAGCGTCTGAAGTGGTGATTATAGCCGCAAGAAACTGCACCTGATGAGTTCACAGTTATCACGACGACTGCGGACGTTCATCAAGAGGACAGAAAGATAACTCTTAACCTGGGGACACGGAACTGATCAAGGAAGAGGAGGACAAAATGATGCAGAATATATGGAAGATGGATTAATGGAAACGGGTGGGAGATTTGGAAATTGCGCCTGGAAATGGAAAATGGAAAATTCAGATGGAAATGATGGCGTCAAGATGAGAATTTCAAAGAAAAAAATAGGAACTCAAAAATATTCAAGATCTGAAGATAATAGTGATGAGGAAAATTGGAAAAAAATTGAGAGACCAGAAAAGGAAAAAGCTGGAATCTAATTAATTTGACGCCTTCAATCTCTCAATTGGCTGTTTAAATGTGAACGGGTTAAATGACGTTGGTAAACAAATGAAGCTGTTATCCTTGTCTAGTATTATGATATAGATATTTTGTTATTGCAAGAGCATAATGTGAAGGATTTAAAAGCTCTGAGTTTTTTCACAAATTACTATGTGTTTTGTTAACCCAAGTAATAATCTTAAAGGAGGTATCAGCAGTTTTGTATAAATAAGTTTAAATCTTTGTCGTCCATTAGCAAGGAAATGGATACGGAGGACAGATAATAGGAGCTAAAATATCTTGTTTAAATTATGAAATTCCAGTTGTGAATATTTATGCCCCTTCAGGTACAGATAAAAAGAAAGAAAGAGAAGAATTTTTTAACAATAAAATCTTATATTATTTCGTAAAAATATTGAAAATGTAGTTTTCGGAGGGGATTTTAATTGTGTTACATCCAACAGAGATGTCAGTACAGGGAAGGACAATATAGTGTCAAAATCATTGCAGTCCTTCATAAAAAATGTTGGATTAAAAGATGTAACTTGCACTTGTAAAGGCATTCCAAAATATACCTACATTAGAAAAAGGACTATGGTTCTTCTAGGATAGATCGCCTATATACTAAACAGCTACTCCATAATATGTTAAGTACTGATACAGTGCCTGTGGCCTTCTCTGATCATTGTATGGTCATTGCTAAATTCAGGATAGGAGATGGTGCAAAAAGGGAAAGGATTTTGGGATAATTAAATGCGTCTTTACTGGAGACACAAGGAATAGGCGAAAACTTTGGAATGCTTTTGGAGTCATGTAAAACTAAAATAGACTGTTTTTGAAAATGTAATTGAATGGTGGGAATTTGCTAAAAGGGAATGTAAAAGGTTCTTCATTAAAGTTGCAACGAGGGAATCAAATGAAAAATATGGTTTAATAAATTTATTGCAATATCGATTAAAATATCTATATGGCTTATGTAATGCTGGGAATGATAAATATGATGAAATTTATGCTTTGAAAAGTAAAATAAAATGTCTTCAAAATGAACTTTGTGAGGGAGTAAAAAATAAGAGCAAAATTAAAAGATCAAGTGGAAGGGGAAAAATTATCATCGCACTTGCTTGGGAAGGAGAAACAGCATAAAGGCAATCACCTGGTAATGAAGATAAAAAGTAATAGTGGGAATAGACTAACGGATACAAAGGCTGTTCTTGTGTAATTCTTAAAGACCATTTTAAAGTAATGTATGAATTTACTGAAGGAAATCACGAAGAACAATCATATTTGCTTGAGAAATGCAAAAAAAAAAAGGTAGATGAAGAGGGCAATAAACTTTTAGAGGAGGATTTTGATATAAATGAATTATGGGAATCATTGAATAAAATGATAAAGGAAAATCACCTGGAGTGATGGATTAACTGGAGTGTTATAAACGGTTTTGGTATATTATAAAAAAACGATTTTTCAGAGGTAATGAAATGTATGCTGAAAGAAAGTAAGTTATCGGAATCACAAAATTTAGGAATAATAAAACTATGTCCAAAAAAGTGGAAATTTGGAAATGGTTGAAAACTGGAGACCAATCACTTTGTTAAATGAATTGATTATACAAAATTCTGGCAAAAACAATGGCAAATCGTTTGAAACTTGTAATTGGTTGGAAAAAATCATATCACCTGAACAATATTGTGGTACTCCAAACAGATCCATAATTCACTGCAATAATACAATAAGAGACATAATGAATTATGTAAGAGAAAATAATTTGAATGCAGGTATGTTTAACTTGGACTGGTCCAAAGCTTTTGATAGGGTGAACTTGCCATTTCTTTTTAGTTAATTATGGAAAAGTTTTGGATTTTCAGTAAAATTTATTTCATGGTTAAAAATTTATATAAAGAATGTAAAGTATGATATGTGTGAATGGACTATTTACAGACACCTTTAATGTAAGAAGGTCGGTTAGACAAGGCTGTCCACTATCATAATGTTATTGTATGTCATTTTCCAAGAACCATTGTAAACCTAGCATTAAAACCAATAAAAAAATTGTACCTCTTTACGATTACCAAACCAATGAAAAAATTAAAGTACAGGGATTTGCTGATGATAAACATTATTTTGTTTTTGCAGACGATGATTCATTAATAGAGATTCACTATGAAATAAAGAAATTTGAAGCAGCAACTGGCTCATTATTAAATAAAGAAAAAATCTGTCATCTTAGGAATTGGTGAATGGTCAGGCAGAAGAGACTGGAAGTTAACTTGTTTCAAAGTTGTGGACTGTGCTAAAATTTTGGGCATTTACTTCAGCAATTCGTATGCGGAAACTTGTGAAATAAATTGGTCAGATTATAAGAGAAAAAAATTGAAAAGGCAGTTAACATGTTGTGTAAAGGTATCTAACACTTTACCAGAAAGCACTAATAATCAACTCTTTGATATTATCCAAAATGTGGTATGTAGCTCACACACTTCCGTTAAGTAAAAAACAAGCTCAAAAGGTGAATGCAATTATTTTCAAGTATATATGGTGTGGTATGTATCGACCTATAAACGTAGTACCCTGCATTTACCAAAATTAGAAGGAGGTTTAGGGATAATAAGTATTGAAGAAAAGGCAAGATCAATATTCAGTGTAACTTGCTTAAAAAGTCTAATAAATTGTAACGGGTTAACCAGGTATTACTGTTCTGTAAGACTGAATGGTATGTTAAAATTAGATAGCTTATCAGAAGTAGCATATTTTAACCCCTGAGTACTATTCTTTTGGCAGTAAGATGATATTAGGAAAGCATATCACAACAAACTCTTTCCATATATACAATAACAGAGAAATGTATTCAATCATTTGGAGGAAAGAAGCCCCAATGGTAGAAAATAACTATCCGAGCACTTAATGGAAAATATTGGAGAAATGTTATAGCACATTCATTAAAGTGGAGGAAAGGGAATTTGTGTTTTAGGTATATTCATGAGTCACTAGCAACAAAACAAAGGCTCCATATGTTGAAATTAAAAGAAGACTCAAAATGTGACCAGTGCGGGGAAAACGAGTATCAAATGCATATTTTTTACTTCTAGAGAAAAGAAAAATATAGTGAAATGGTTTAAAATTCTGTCCTTAAGAAATGCTGTAAACTAAATGATTATAGTTTCTTGAAATTATTATTCTATGTATAGAAGCAAAATCAATTGTTGATAAAAACACTGCCATTTTGTTGATCACCGGCTATTTGTATTGTTTTGTGGATGTGTTATAAACATACAATAGCTGCCAAAATGTAATTGTTCTTTTGAAAAATAAATTAGAAGCACAAAGGATGTATATTAAATATAGATATACAAGCAATATTTACAAGTATGTAACCAAAGAATTTCTAAATTATATGTTTTTTGATTTTTTGATTTTATAATTGAATTTTGAAACAAAATGTTATTTAAGTTTATATTTATAATTTTTGTATAACAGAATTATCCAAATAATGTAAATTATTGGTGTATAATTGTATTTTTGTAATAAAAGATAAAAAAAAAAAAAAACAATACTGACTGACTGGCCCGCTGCTAGAAAATCTTTATAACCGCACGCCAGAACCATGTGGACAGATAGCATATAACATTAACCTCCTTGGCAAAAATCCTTGGTAACACTACTTTAAAAACATGGTGCGTAGTCACCTGTATGAATAATAATGATATAATATTAATAATAACAATAACAAACATACTATCCTTTATTCCTGATTAGGCCCATAAAACGCTTTATATAAAAAACTAATTTACGACCATAACGGATTCATATTATGGAATTAATATGGCAAACCTCCATGCCACATACTCATTTAATCTGCGCAACTCCTGCCTTTCCTAAAACTACAGCTTATTCATTATATGCAATCAGGTAAATAATCTGCTCCCTAAGCGAGCAGAGAAATTTTGATGCACTACAAACATTTTTCCGTTGAGGCTCTCATATAACATTTCGACAGAGAAAAAAAAATATCACAGTGTTCATAATGAATACTATGTACAGAATTTAAAATTGCGCTTCTTGATTCTTGTGTTCAAAAATTACTTCTGTAAATATTTTGGTTAGTGTTGTTCGTCATGTGAGAATCTAGTTTTCAACTCTAGAACAATAAAGATATATTTTGATCTTAAATTAATCTACTTATCAGGATTGACGCAGTGCTGCTCCGCCGGTGTTAATCACGAATATAACAAGCTATTTCTCAAACAATCTTTTAGCTCTTGTGATACTTCATCGAACTAATTAGGAGAGTTCACGTAAAGATATAATGTATTAAACGTATGAACCTCAAATGCAAAATATACTACAATGGTATATAAATATACCGTCCATGTATACATGTAAGTGAAATAACGGAAATGGGTAAGAAAGAAATTTAAGTAAATGGTTAACCACCCATCCGCCCCTTCTTTGAAAGACAAAATTCGGCAGTTTCTGGTACGAGGCACAAAAGTGACGACAGAGCCTCTAGTGGCCAAGGAAAGAATTAAGGTGTATGAAGCCGGTTGGATGTTTCGCCCAGGGTCTAAGAAGCCGGTTGAATATGTTTTCTCCAGGAACATACAGATGGCACCAGCTTACAAGAGTACTACTCGAGGAATTGTTAAATCTACGTATCAAACTAACATTATTGCTATACGTGTCAGATGATTCCATCTATATGAACCCTTGAATAAATTTCTGGTGTAACCTGACACATTACATACAAACGAAAGTCATTTATTTTTAACAATATGACAAGCTGAGAAGGTGTGACGCATATGCACCAAATCAAGATTATTGCCATACGATTTATATATTCCATGCAGATGAGTTATTTACTTTTAATATGAAAATTTATTCAGACTGATTGAATCTTAACCTTTCGTTAAAATGACCATTCCTATCCTGACTCACGTGAAGTTCGCTTTGCGATAGAACGATTTGCTTTAATTCCTCAACTCGGAATGGAGTATCCATTGCACACTGAAGAGACCTGAAGAAGAAGAAGGATACTACATATAAAAGTAATTACTTGCAGATAAAACCAACCGCTCAGCGTACATGATCTTCAAACCTTTGGAGGTGTAATTTTTTTTTCAAATTCTAGAGTTTAATGGATTTTATAGATCCCTTTAAACATGGTCTTTAAAACTTTATTACTACTAGAACACAAAGAGAGAGAGAGAGAGAGAGTACACAAAGGACACTGATACGAGAGATCACCGGAAAGACAGTGCCAGGCACATAAATTATACCTACTCAGGGATTTATAATTCAAAGGACATTTATCAGTAAATAAGGTCTGATTCAAATGTCGAATTCCTCCCAATTTTTCTGTGGCATCCTCAAGCGTCAGTGTCTTTCCATTTATGTATAGGAATAGTTTTCCATTGAACATTAAGTAAATGTTTAAAACCTAGTTATCACTTGTTTGCGCCTGAGATCATCTTATGTCGATGAATGTAAACAACTGCTTCTGTGAAAATAGTACGGTCATGCACAACACTTGGGTACCACTGTCATGGCATTTACCTAATAACATTTTATATCGAAAAAATAATATAGTTATCGGAGAGAGAGAGAGAAGAGAAATCACAATTTAGAAGACATTTGCAATTTTCTGAGACTCTCCTATATCCGAAGGATCAAGTGATTTAATGTTTTTCATTGACCTTAAAAATCCTTTTCGTCGCTATGACTGCATTATATATTGCAAAGTTACAGCTCCAGTTCATTAAAGAACCTGTCTGCAATGCCTAAAGATCAGAGGGAATTGGAAAGCAGTTAATATTGACAAGAAAATCTCATAAGCTTTACCCTCTCAATCTAAAGCAATTTTTCGTTGAAAGTCAACAACTTTCACGGTTCTCCTGCACACACACTCAAAATCAAGCGTATAATATTTTTCTTTTTATCGAAAAGATTTATCCATTTAATCATTTGGCAGACTTGCAATGTTTCTGAAATTGAATCTTTCTCTCTGAAAATACTAGATTGCAATGAGATTGATTGCAAGGCAGAATGATGTTCTATATGCTAATGTCGCCACAAAAGTAAAATGGCATTAGTTCAGTGTCAATAAAATTCCATATACTTTTTTCAAGCTTATGAGTTTCAAACTGGGTCAGGTTTTTGTGAAATTGCTTATGCCAACTGACAACCCAGGCCAACTGGCAAAATATTCTTTGAAGACGATGAAAAAGCAGCCACGAATTTTAAGGACCACGATAAAACAAGACCTGTTTTCCTGAGTGCAAAGGGTTTAGTGTATCTTTAACAGTGTATCCAGGCCTACACTCAAGAAAAATTGTTTTATTTTATCCAAGATTTATCCTATCTTAACGTGTGAACGATAATTACCTTAATCCCTGATTTGAGTAATCCTATCAAACTCACTGTTGCGAGGTTTCTTTCTGATTGAATTCGCCCTGTAAAGTGTCTCGTCTCTCACTGGAATACTCTAGAAAAATCACTGAACTTCTAGAATTAAACCTCTAGTTCTGACGATTCACAACCAACTTATAAACTGCAGTACAAAAATATTTTGATCAATTAAGGCCCCTCACGATCCGATCTAGAACATGCATTTTCTATTCATAAAAAATCATTTGGATGGAGAATTCAAAAATTTCCTTTGAAAAGCATAAGCAACTCCTAAAGGGGAGTTGTGTTTCCTGCTCATAAGAATTCCCCAAAATTATTTCTT
>NC_087201.1:68942820-68947820 GCF_015104395.2 Macrobrachium nipponense
ATTATCAAAATATCAGTCAAACGCCAACATAGTAGACAAATATAATCCTAATTAATGACTACGTATTTACGTGAAAAAAACTGCACAAATAAACTGCGCTTGTGGGAAGGTAAACACGATTCTATAATTGTTGATACTAAAGAAGTTATGTCCTGAAAAGACATTATGTAAATATAAAATTTAAAATCTTGTATAAGTATTACCGAAATTTCAATATGGACTATTTCACGTAAGATAATATAGGAATGTTTATTTTTCTTACACAGAAGTAGGGAGACAAAAATACTAGGATGAAAATAGTCAATGTAAATATTATTAAAACAACAGCCTCAAGTCATGTCAAAGGTCAAGCGTGGTGTGACAAATAAGTAAGACAAACAGTCATACAGAAGTCATAAATATGAGTATAAATAGACATCGCTAAAGGTCATAAATGTGAACAAATGTGGATGGAAGCAAATGTCATTTTGTTATGACGAGCTGCCAGATGAAGTTAAGCTGGTGATTGCTTCTAAACTGACCTGCGTTCTAGAGACAGGATTCCCAAGATCTAGAATGAATAGGATACTGGATAATAATCCTCAACATACATTAAGAAAAGATTTAGCGGCAGCAGGATACTCCAAATGAAGACATCCTCACGATAATGTTATTTGAGGTTTTCTGTCACGAGCTTCTCAGACTAGTAAAGACAGGAAGGGAGGGCTTCTGGTATACCACGAAATTAAAAATCTATAGCACTGATTTCTTATTAGAAGAGAAGCAAAGAATTTCCTAATAGTTGTGACATATACGTTTAATTGGCATGGTAACACAAGCTATCTTACGATATTTACCTGCCTGGATTTCAATAAATACTTAATAAATACAAGTAATTATGAAAGTATAAAGTTATGTAACATAATTATGGATTACTTCAAACTTAGCACTGCAATATTTTATTACTCTCTTGCTGTGGCTGATAAAAGCATTTTATTAATATAGAGCCATTACCTAGTTATATCTTTATATGAATCAAGGTTAAACTTGATGGGCATCGCAAAAGTTCATTCGGATTGGAATCACTTTGGAGTTAATTATTTACTGTTATTTTTCATAAATTAGAGTAATAACGGCTACTTGCGGCGAGGAGTTTGCAAAGTAAAATCACTCTGTCCACTATTATTATTATTATTATTATTATTATTATTATTATTATTATTATTATTATTATTATTATATTATTATTATTAATTATTATTTTTCTGAATATGAACCCTTTTCATATGGAACAAGTCACCACAGGGCCACTGACTTGAATTTCAAACTTCCAAAGAATATGGCATTCGTTCGAAAGGCGTAACGGAAAGTAAAAAGCAATAGGAAAAGAAAAGTTCAGTTATTAGAAGTAGTTCATTCTTCGTTCCTACATTTCTTCTTCGTTCAGTTTCCAACCATTTCCTCCGCTTTCCATCGTTAGCGTCCCAATCCACGAGCACAATGTTTTCTGAACCTGAACTAACGCGTTCAGGGTCCCCATTCCAAAGAGTGAGGGCCACTGGTGATGTGGGAAGCATCTGGACAATGGATGAACTGAAGCATCTTGATTGAGATGGTTCCTCGGACTCATCACTGACCCATTGAAATTCGCGGGGGCTCCAGAGCACCTATTTCCCTCAACAATCAAGAGTAGACTGGAAAGGCGAGAGAGAGACTTACGTGAATGGTAACTCGCAGTTTCGTAAAATAAAACATTTATTTTTTCTTGGTTATTTACGCCAAATTACACTTGTGTGTCCTGGTATGAAGTATTGTATCTAAAACAGATAGATTTAGAAATAGATTTCTTGAAGTATCGTTTCTACGTTTGACAGATTAAGAAACAAACACTTCAATAAATCTGTTTCTAAATCTGACAGATTTAAAAACAGATTTCTCAAATTATTGCTTGAAAGGCTGACGCATTTTGAGACAAATTTCTTAAAGAATTGTTTATAAATATGCCAGGCTTAGTTGAATAAACAATAATTCCCCATGGAGCCAAATCTGGTTAACGTTCTTCCAGTCCAACTGTTAATAAATTTCTCTATTTGAACTACTGCCTACCTTGCAGTGACTTGAAATTTAAGCTCCTAAAGAAGATGGTGTTCATTTGATAGAAGTAACTGAAAACTAATAGAAAATACAGTAAGAAGGGAACAATTATTATTTAAGAAAACAACACCACAGACTAATAGATCAAAAGATAAATATGTTCATAAAACGATTGAAAGTACAAGGAAATTGTTTAAGGTATTAATGAAATACAATTAACTTTTACTCAATCTACCATCATTTCGTCTGTCTTTCCACATCTCTTCGATCTCCGACACTGCGATCACGCCACAATGTAATGAATAAAAAGATAAAAAAGTACATAAATGATTAAAAGTACAAGGAGAATTGTTTTATGGTAGTAATAAAATAATAATTAACAGTATTTACAATCTATAGCATATTTCCGGTCTTTTCCACGCCTCTTCGACCTCCGATACTGCGATCACGCCACCAAATAACAAAAGTAATAAGTTAGTTTATCAAGCGAACTGTACTGTTGTAATCAAAATTTTCTGGCGTCGTGTCCCAACTTTATGGCAGACTTTAGTCTGGAACATGACTTCCCTATTAACTGTTTCTGGAACTCAGGCGACAGCTGCGAGAGTTTCAGGGAAGCGGAGCTTCTTTCGGAATGATTTGTTTACGAGAGTTGGATAGAAATTGGTCAATGAGAGCTTACGTAAATTTAATGGGGTGTCTGTCTGTGAGGTAACTTTTTTTTTTTTTTTTTTTTTTTTTTTTTTTTTTTTTTACGGGGTTAAAAGACGTGTGTTTATCTAAAAGAATATAATACGATCATTTAGATGTTATCTAAAAATTTCTTCGTCTTCAATTGCGTTTGTTGTAATGATTATGATACTGATGCTGTATACACACATACATACCACACACGCACACACACACACACACACACACACACACGTAGACAGCCAGCCACATGAAAGGTGAAAAATAGAGACCAGGTACACCAAGAGCCTTTGTGTATTGCGTACACTTCGGGGCACGAAGTAAAGTCACTTTCACTTTGTACCCAGAAGAAGCGTATGCAGTACACGAAAGCGCTTGGTATGTACTACCTGGTCTTTAATTTTCACCTTTCATGTGTCTATCTATCTATCTATCTATCTAATCTATCTATCTATCTATCTTATCTATCTATCTATCTATCTATATATATATATATTATATATATTATATATTATATATATATATATATATATTATATATATATGTGTGTGTGTGTGTGTGTGTGTGTGTGTGTGTGTGTGTGTATGTATGAATGTCTATGTGTGTGTGGAATCTAAATTCAGCAAGCTTCATATTTTAACGATTTAATTACAAACTCACAAACAACAAAAAATATCCTATGGATAATAATTCTAAGGAAATGGAATGTATACGTCAAATATTTTTCCTACCATTCAAAATTTTGCTATGTTTTGACATTTCTTGTATGAAGTAAACAGCAAGCTGTTGTTAAGTTACCTCTCAAAATCAATACATTATCGTTGAATAGTGAACTAATTTCATTAATTATCAATTACGGTGACGTTAAGTTGCAGCTTAATTAACGTAATATGTCAATACTATATTACTGGTATGCAAGGTTTAGTAAACACATAATGAAATAATTGTGCCATTCTGAACTGTTGATATCATGAACAACGATTTCACGGAATATTTGTGAAGGCTGAAATTCTCTGAATATTTCTGATGATAATATGATACTTTTACATTGTAGCTATCGTTATCACCATCATCATTTCAGTTTTGTTACAACTGTAAGTAAACTGTACCAAGGTATTAACGTATTTAAACGTTGGACGTTGTCCTCGATTCGAATTAAAAACACACAAATACGGTATCCATTTCGGAGCCGATGCGGCATCGCTTGTCGGGAATTTCCTCAAGGCTATTTATTAGTCTGACAGTTATGACATTCTAACTCAATGTTGACAACACCCCTCGTAATTTATAACGTTAAAGGAGTTACTCAAATTTATATACTTTAAGAGGTTATTCTTATGATTTTAGTAATCGTCAGTCACAATGCGAACACCTGAGCACGGTTCGGATAAGTCGATTTAGCCCCTCCCTTTCATCAGTTCCCTCCTTCCCCCATCAACAAGCCCCTCCCCCCATCCCCCTCGGCCACACCCCATCCTTCTATCTCTTCTCCCCCATCTACTCCCTCCTGTTACCCCATCCAATTCTCCCACCTCTCTCTCTCTCTCTCTCTCTCTCGTTTGAATTACACAACACACTGTAACATATAAATTACATACATTGTACAGTTTTATATCACATGATTTTGCCACATCATAATTCAACTGTGTATATCCCATTAATGAGTAGAGTGCATTTGCTAACGAGTTCTCACTGTGATGTTCAACTTGATGCTATTGTGTTACCTAAGATTGTTGTGGGAAATTATATTTATGATCTTAGATTGTAAGTATGTGTATGGTCGTTTTTCTGTACCAGTTGTTCGATGAGATAGATTGGGCACTGGGCATAATTTTTCTACATTAGATGGTGTCAGTAAAATTGTAAGATGATTAATAGTAGTTATAGAATTAATGGATAATAATGCACACAAGAATTCATAGGTTTCATTTTGACCGTCATCGCTGTCATCCTCATCATTGCAGTCAAAAGTGACAAAACGGGTTCCATTTTAAAATGTCGGGGTGCAATCACACGTTTGCACCCATTTGCGATATTTAAGCAAATTGGCCGTGGGCAGCGTGATTGCAGCACATCTTCAGTTCTCTGCGACAAACTAGTTTATGGGATCGCATGGCAGTCAACATTTATAGTAAATTGCTCAAATACTGCATTCAAAACTGCCAACCGAGACAAAACAGCCATGTCCATTAACCATCGACTCATTACTACACCCAACATTTCTATTCTTAAACTAT
>NC_087201.1:68952820-68964549 GCF_015104395.2 Macrobrachium nipponense
ACTTGTTTACTTATAAGTAATTACATAATATCTTAATTGAAACTCGAGTTCTTTCAGGCCCAGTTTGATAGGGCCACAGTTAGGGCCTGAAAGTACTCGAGTTTTAAGTAAAATAGTATGTGAATATACTTACAAGTAAGCAAGTTATACTCAGTAACCTTGTGGGTTTCTTTTCCACGATTATCAATATTGAACTTTGTATTTCTGGGTAAAAAAACCATGTTAATTTACCATTATTACCTATACTGGACTTTGCTATTTCTAATCAATATCTGCTGATTTATCATAGTATTATTTATCTCACAATGTGGGGCTTGGTTTCTGAGCAGAAATCTGTTCATTTATCATTCTTTAAATATTGGACTTGGCTTTACTGAAGCAAAAAAAAAAAAAAAAAGTGTCATTCATTATTGTCAATACTGTGTCTTCGTTTTTGAGTAAAAATCTGTTCAATAAATATGTTCATTTACCATTGCTCCCATTATTGGTTTTTCCTTTTCTGAGTGAATAATCCGTTGATTTATTATTATTATTATTCAATTCGTTCTTTTCTTCTCTAAGCAAAATAATTTGCATATTTATAATTTTCATTATTACTGGGCTGTGCTTTTCTTGAGCAAAAAATCTGTTCATTTATCATAATCAATAAAGGGCTTTCCTTTTCGCAACGAAAAATCAGTTAAATTTATCATTATTCTCAATATTTGGCTTCCTTTTTCTACGCAAAAAAGAAAAACATCTTTTCTTTTCTTGGTACAAATTTTCAATAAGTGGCTTTCCATTCGAGCAAAGATTTCTCCATCTATTATTCTCAACTATGGGATTCCCTTTTCTAAGAACAAAAAAAAACTGGTTTTTATTACTATTATTATCAATACTGGGTTCAATTTCTTGAGTTAAAAATCGTTGATAATATCATTATTATCAAAGATTGAGCTTCTCCTTTCTGAGGCAAAAAATCTGTTTCATTTATCATTCTCAGTATTGAACTTCCCCTATCTGTGCCAAAAAATATGTTCATTTATCAATTTTATTAATATCTGATTTTGCCTTTCTGAGCACACACACAAAAAATTTTCTGATTAGTATTAATATTGGCCTTTCTAAGCAAACCACTTGTTAGTTTATCATTATTATTATCATTGGGCTTTCCTTTACTCAAAAAAAACTGGTTTGATTTATCATTATCAACATTGGATTTTGTGCAAAACCATCAATTAATTTATTATTATCAGTACTAATATTGGGTTTTTTGAACATACTATGACAATGTGCATATATTCATATACAACGGTACTAAAAATAATCCGGCATGGCCAATACCTTTGCATAGAACCACCATATATACGTATCATAAAGATAAATCTCAATATTTAACTGTTTTTGTTTAAATCATATTTTATCTTTACCTTTAAATGTACAACTATAGATCAATGCAATGCTTTATGCATAAAAACATTATGAAAAAAAATAGATAGTGAACTATGGTATCTTAGTATGACAATCTATAAATGCCACTTAAAGAAGTATTATAAACAAAAAAGCAAGGCACTAAATTCTTCATAGTAAATACTTTATTCGGATCACTGAAACGTTTGAAAATAATAACTGTTGCAACAGCATTGCCACATGTAGTAATATGCACATGATTTAAGCATGAACACCTCGCATAAATTTTCTAACGTAGGGAATAATTCCAGCTCTGGCATGTAGCCCAAAGCACCTCTGATGTTCCTTCGTTTGGAAGTGAGTTTGTTCATTAAAAGTAAATAGGACGGGCCCAATGCAAAACAACTTACTTTGTTTGAGAGTTACGATAGAAGCAAATGGCCCGTTGATAGGATTTTAAAATCATGTTCTCTCTGTGTACGCAGTCTGCGATGTAATTCCTCCATTGTTGTGTGTAATAGGCTTTTTTTTGAGGGGGGTAGGGAGGGGGGTAAATATACATAAGTGCGATGGATGTTTGATGCGTCAGTTTTACTATCTTTTTCCTCAATTACCAATTTTGAAAGTGCGGTATTTTTTTTATTACTTGTCCCTTTGTTATTCTAAATGGATGGTTTGACCAGGGTATCCTTACTTTACATTGTCTATTTATTATTCATACAGTACCACACGGGCTTTGCATAGGACTTGCCATGAAAGTAGTTAATATTTTACTGCGCATATATATATATATATATATATATATATATATAGATATATATATATATATATATATGTGTGTGTGTGTGTGTGTGTGTGTGTGTGTGTGTGTGTGTGTGTGTGTGTGTGTGGCGCAGGAAAAAATATAACTAATTACGCAAGCAAGTCCTATGCAAAGCCAGTGTGATACCCTATCAACTATAAACAAACAATGTAAAACACTTATCACTGAGTGGTCAAAATATCCTTTTAGAGTAACAAGGAGACGTGTAAGTCAAATGGAAACGCATCATATCGTAAAAATAATCTTTTTGTACACTTTATCTATAAAAATATTTAAGATTAATTAGAGAAAAAAGATAGTACCTGACGCATCAATATCTATATCTATATATATTACCCACTAAATATACTTATATATATATATATATATATTATATATATATATACAAAATTTATATTGTATATATACATATATATACACAAATATATATATATATATATATTATATATATATACATATATATTATATACTATTATATATATATATTATATATATATATATATATATATATATATATATATATATATATATATGCATATATATTATATATATATATATATATATATATATATATATGGCATATATATATATCATATATTATATATAAGCTATATATATATATATATATATATATTATATATATGGCATATATATATATATATATATATATATATATATATATATAATATATATATGTATATATAGGTATATATGTATATACTATATATATTATATACTTATATATATATATCATACATGTATATATATATATAATGCATATATATATATATATATATATATATATATATATATATATATATATATTAAACACTAATCTCCGAAAATTTAAACAGAAGAGTGAATGTGGGCTTATCTCCTGTCCAATCCCCACCCCACCTCTCTCTCTCGTTGTCTGTCTCTCCCTTGCATTGAATCTTAAACCATTAACGTCATTAATGAAAATAATATATGAAATGCTATAAACAATATGATACTGAATTAGTCAAAATCAATCAATTATAATAAAAGGACAAAATACACAAGTGAATAACCACAGGATTTTAGGGCATGCTTGTTATGTATAGTGACATAAACCAAGAGGTTAAAAATATGTAGAAAATGGTGAATACTATTAAAGACAAAACAATAGGAGAGATAATTGCATTAAATTATATAAAAAGCCACTCAATGAGACGTAAATAAAACCCATCCAGGACCGATTACCTATCCACAAATTTCCACCGGGATTTTAACACTGTTCGATTTCAATGTTCCGCCCAATATTTATATGTATGATACATATATATATATATATATATTATATATATATATATATATATATGTATATATATATATATATATATAATATATTGCTACGTCTATAGAACGCCTCGCCTTCCAGCAGAGTTAGTTATATTTAATTATAAAAGTAGCAGCCATGCCTTCTCCTGAGCGACTGTTGTTGGGAGAGTGGGGTATGTCGTAGGAATGATATTTCCGGTCTTGACGGAAGCTGGAGGGTAAGAGAGGCAAAGTCACAAGAGTAGCTAGCTTCGAGATGGATTTTAGGGACTTCTTTACAATAAGACCCTATTTCCTTCCCAATTTGCTGGCGTTGTGTTTACCAACCACCTTCAGGCAATGCTCGAGGCGGTCTTTGGAAAGCCCGTGATTCGAAAACAACCAGTATCGCTCTCAGTCGGCTGCGAGACGTGATCTCGGACAGAGGTCAAATTGCCAGCCTCCCAAAAATTAGGCCTACCCACGACGTACTGGTGGACACGAACCCCAGACCTGAACAGAGGTCAGGCCGCATCTTCTACAAGGATACACTGAATATTGCATAAAGATTCCATGAGTCACGTGCCGTCTTCTCGCCGCAAGTGTGCATTACCCCAAGTGTATGAAAACCAGCTATAACAGCTCAATGGAGCCATCATTTACCTTTTCTCCAGCCCAGCACGGGCCTTTAGTAATAAATAGTTGTTAAGTAACGAGCTGAGTTTTCTGGCGACTTCCCTCTAAAGAAATTAATAATGACTTTCAGCTTACGGTAAGTTAAAGCAATTCCCTCTTGAAATCCCTAAATTACTTCCGTTTACGTATCTAGCCTCTCTCAAGGCCCGCTATATATGTAAAATTGGCGAATCTTGCCTGGATTGAACCTAGCTTGCTTAAAAAAAAGCTTGTAAATCGCGTTATCCGTTGTAAAACGTAAACTGTAAATTCAAATTATTTTACAAAAAGCAAATCAAGCACACTTGCAGGGAAGAAGACCACACTGCTCACGGTAAGGTATTCCATTCATTAATATGATTATTCTATAACCTATGTTAGATTAAGGTACGTTTAAGTATTTTTTATTGTAGAAGTGTGTTAAACAAATGTGAAGGTAGAAATATTATTATATTGAAACGGCCAGAGCGTCGAGCGAATTCTATTTTGTAAATCGCATTGTTGTCGAACGAGCACTAACACGTGTGCAGATAGATGCCAGAAAGGACCAGATCAAACTAGGAAGTGCTTTGCTTTTGCCAGGGTTTATTGCTGTATTAGAAAGCCTAGCTAGTTAGGAGTGTTTTACTAATAGTTACGGCAAAAGAAGTGTACAATTCTTTTGTCTGTGATATGTTAGGGAATCCATTTTTAACTTAGTTTTCATTCCAAGTGTGGTAACCGCTTACCTCTCAGCTTAAATTCAGCTTAGAGCATTTTCGCGCCTGCGCGGTCTCAACCAGCCTTCGTTTTCGCTCACAGCGGCAGCCATGTTTTTATCCCTTTCAGAATTATCTAAACCATTTAAGCAAAGTAACGTAAGTCTCAAGTTTTAACGTAAATAATATCATCTCGGTACTAGTATCTATCGTCCTGCCAGAGAAATTAACGTAATTCGCTGGAATAAGAAAGTAGAATTTTTTTGTGTTGTAAATTGCCTTCGCATTACAGAGAATCAGCTGATTCGCCATCAATGCTAGCACACCGTGTGCTAACTCGCTCTTCTCGCCTCACGTGTTTCACCTCGCATCGCTCACTCGCGCGCTGAGCGAAAATTCATTTCACTTAACGTAACCTCATTTACAATTGTTTGGCTAACATCGTTTTCAAATCCTTACCGTAATTTTCACTTGTCCTTACGTAAGTTAACGTAAATCTTAAAAGTAGTAGTCACTTGCAAGAATTGTTAACGTAAAACGCGTCTTTGTAAAGTTTCATATTGAAACGCAAATCATTTCATAAGCGCAAGCCGCTAACATTAACGTAAACATCGTTCACCGCGAGCGCGTTATCATTTTTCATAAAACGTTATCGTAAGTAGATAATTTAACGCAAGTTGCGTCATATTAAACGAACATTAGTAGTTCAATTCAAATATAAGGGAGTCATTCATATATCATTTTTCACCCTCTCCGAGAGAGAGAGAGAGAGAGAGAGAGAGATGAGAGAGAGAGAGAGAGAGAACCCAGTATTCACGAAGCCAAGAGTACCTACTACATCTTACCATTAATTATAGCATGCGAATTAACCTTATTCTAGTCTCTTGTGTCTCATTACACAGCGTGATACGTACGCGCATGTGGTCTATTGCAGTTTGCAAACATTTATTATTTCATTTATCGAGTACTTCAGCGAGGGCCTGAGCATTTATAAAATTTCCATTACCTGTCGTTGCCCGAGTGGTCTTGTTCATTTTTATCCCAAAAGACTTGCGTGTACGCAAGCACAATTCGCACAGTGTGCCACGCAAATTCATTACTTCCAGACAGGGAAGTCGTTACAGTTTAGGACTGGCCACCACCAGTGCACGTCAGGTCTTATCATTTTACAGTGCACTAATTCTGACACTGTCATCGACTGGCTGCTGAAGTACTCCCACCCACTTTCTTTCTCTCCTCCACTATTACACTCTGCCCGAACAGAGTGCCATTTCACTTCGGTATACTTGAGTATACTGCGTGTAGTGTCCGGGACACACCAGCACGATACCAGTGCTCAAAGGAACGCCTCCTCATAAGTGCCATTGCACCTGTACAGGCCGTACAGGTAGCCATTAAAACTGCGTGTCCGTCCTTACGGAACGCCCAATTCATTAATGTCCGTGTACGAGGATCAGTGATCCTTCGGACCAATCAAGGGAACGCCTCCGAAGTGCCGCAAATACCAGCCCTAAGTGCTGACAAACCGCGTGTCCGGTCCTTCGGAACGTCCAATTCATTAAAGTATCCACCATTTTGGATCACTGAACCAAGGAACGCCTCCTCATAAGTGCCGTGCACCTGTATGGACCTACAGTAGCCCATTCCAACGTCTCCCAAGTTGGGAACGCCCGTAAGTGTGACGTACGCCGACACACTGCATTCGATTTTTTCACCTCATCAGAAGGTGCCATTCACAAAGTGCCACCGAGCAACCAGTCTTTTCAGACTTTTCCTTACCACGTCGCAGAAACCCATTTTCCAAGTGAGTGCCACTTTCCACAGTAGGCACTCCCATTCCATCCATTTACCCTTCCTGGCCATTATTTTCATTTTCATCAGCCTCTACTGCAGCCTAAGGGAAATGTCTTCCCCTGCTTCCGTGACTTCTTTGCCGTAGAAGCTCGAGAGGCTCCGAGTCCTCATAGCTTCTGGGCAAGGAAGGAGGCCGGGTACACTGACCAGCAACTAGACCAGTGGATAAAGGCGCAGCAGGCTGCCGCACGCCTGCAAGAAAAGAAAGTAAGAGAAAACCAGAGACAAACCAGAGAAGCAGAAAGGAAGGCAAGGGAAGAGGAGCGCAAAGCATGAGCTCGCTCTCAAGGAGAAGGAAACTCGACATCAAGCGGGAGAAGGCCCGTAAGGAGAGTATCCTAGCTCAAGCCACTCATGCCAGCTTCCAGCCCTGCACCACTGTCTCTAGTCCCGCCGATCTCTGGTCAGCCTGACATCCTTTCGATTTGCGAGCCTGTCCTGATCCAGTGCCCGAGATAAGAAATTTCTTCCGCACCCATCTCAGCCTCTTACCCTTTTACGCCTACC
Source organism: Macrobrachium nipponense (assembly GCF_015104395.2). NCBI lineage: Eukaryota > Metazoa > Arthropoda > Malacostraca > Decapoda > Palaemonidae > Macrobrachium > Macrobrachium nipponense. The sequence continues at coordinate 68,960,048 of NC_087201.1, forward strand.
TCCTCCCTTTTGGAAGAGGTAAGCCCACCAGTTAACCCCAGACTTGTTTCCCCGAGGGGTGATTCAACGAGGTTTTTCCTTAACTCCCCACGTCAAAATCACTGCCAGAGAGGACTCTTCACCTGTGCCCGAGCACACTGCTCCAGCCTGGTGACTCCACAGATTCGCAACCTGTGGGGGCATCTCGGACTTATCATACAGTGCCACGGAAGAGGTTCTGGAACACGTTCTGCCGAGACTGTGGCCGCAAGGGTCACATGTCTGCAAATTACGGAGGGCATGTGCGCAATTGCAATATTCCTGCCATCGCAATGGCCGTAACCAATCCTTCTTCACTAGGACCCCCACCCAGCGAAGGGCCCTATAACTGTTGCGCCCCTCCAAAGTCTTTATCAGCCAAGACCCACGTCAGAAGCCTACGACGACTATGGCGCTCAAGTCTCCCCATGATACGGGGAAGACAGAATTCCCCGAGGGGCTAACGTTGATAGACGTCGATTGATCACCATTGAAGGTATCAATCACATTAAACTGATCCTTCCGACCGTCCAATTGAGGGTCACCAGACCTCACTTCTCCAAAGAATGTACTCTTGCAGTTGCAAGCTACATCCCAGGAGGTTACGACCTCCTCCTAGGGCAAGACATGAAGTCTCCCACAATTCAAAAAGCCTAGGGGTCCTAACCCCATGTCAATTCACTCCAAAGCAAGGAGTCACCGAAATTCTACTTCTTCTAGGAAGTACATCCACCAACAGTCTCCCCGTACCAAGGAGGGAGATTGACCATTCACAGTTCCGTTGCACGACCTGTAACGTAATAGGGCACTCCACAAATTGGCCTAGGTGCCCTAGCAAGGTTATGTGCAGCGGACACTGTCCAAGTCCCACAGGGCTCAGCCTTCCAAAAGAGACAGGACCCTCTGTCTCCATAACCAAGGGCACGCTGAGAGGTATTGCAGCTCCGGTACCCGCCACAGGTCCAGTCGACCTCAACTCTCTGCCAGTACCACTTGGCAGCACTGAGCAGTGCCAAGCTACCGTTCCAGCCATGGACGTAGAGCCACCACCGAACTTGACCTCTTGAGCCTGGCCCCGAGCTAGCGCCGGCGCCTAACCTTATCAAGGATCCTCCTACAGGAGATCCTCCAACAGGCATGGAGCTTACCACAGCCCATGGCCAATCACTAGTTCCTTCTTCTTCATCCTTACCTCTGTTGCCCGAGGATGAACCTCCGGCAGACCTTACCTTTGTACCTCCTCTGGAAAACCAGGAACTGCCCGACCAGGAGTCAGCCTGGAGTTTTCCCCTCACGACGGTTGTCGCAGCAGCCGGAGTGAGGGCCCTCCCCTGCAGTAGGTTGCCACCTCTACGACGGTTGCTGCAGATACCGAAGTAGGGTGTTCTCCTGAAATCCTTCAGGCTACCGCTGCCTCAGCTCCTGCCGGCGTTTCTGGCCTTACCCCAGAGTCGGTGCCTCCGTCTACTCCTAGGACTGGTATAGCCAGGTCCTGGAGGAATAAGAAGAAGAAGAAGAAGGGACGTAATTAACATATTAACGAAAAAAAGAGCCACATGCCTCTCCTTGACACCTGTGCCCGAGGTACAGTGGTCGCATTCATTTGCAGAATGATCCTGGCACCTACCCAGAGAAAAGGTAGCCAGCCTGATCTCTGCCAGTAGCACTAACCCTCTAACCCCTAGCATTGTAATACTAACCCTCACTTAAATATAAATTAACCTCATTGCATTTCCCTCCTGGTCAATTAACCACTCATCATCCCCATGCATCAGTACCTCTCATTATGTATTTTAACAATTCCGGCGACACATTACTGCTGTGCGTACCACACTCTGGAATGATTGCGTCTTCATTTAACTATAATGAGTAGGTTAGGCTAATGATTTAGTACCAGGGCATTAGTTAGTAGCAAGCAGAATTTTCAAGTAACCTTATCTAGGGGTAGAGTAGACTGTCGTCACAAGACAACCCGTAGTTATTAATTAGGCTAGACTACATCACTACATTAAGTTAGTACACTTAGCATCTTTGCCTATAAGTTAGGCAGGCCACTGTAGTTAGCTGTATCGCTGCTCAAAAAACTTCAAGTTGGAGTAGGAGAACTGGTAGTCGAGGCGATCAACTTATTTAAGCCAAGACCTTCACGCCGAAAGGGAGTGAATGCCTCTTAAACAGGGGGAGCTGCTACGTCTATAGAACGCCTCGCCTTCCCAGCAGAGTTAGTTATATAATTATCAAAAGTAGCAGCCATGCCCTTCTCCTGAAGCGACTGTTGTTGGGAGAGTGGGTATGTCGTAGGAATGATATTTCCGGTCTGACGGAAGCTTAGGGTAAGAGAGGCAAGTCACAAGAGTAGCTAGGCTTCGAGATGGATTTTAGGGACTTCTACAATAAGACCTATTTTCCTTCCCAATTTGCTGGTTGTGTTTACCACCTTTCAGGCAATGCTCGAGGCGGTCTTTGGAAGCCCCGTGATTCGAAAACAACAGTATCGCTCTCAGTCGGCTGCGAGACGTGATCTCGGACAGAGGTCAAATTGCCAGCCTCCCAAAATTAGGCCTACCCACGACGTACTGGTGGACACGAACCCCAGACCTGAACAGAGGTCAGGCCGCATTCTTCTACAAGGATACACTGAATATTGCATAAAGATTCCATGAGTCACGTGCCGTCTCTCTGCTGCAAGTGTGCATTACCCCAAGTGTATGAAAACCAGCTATAACAGCTCAATGGAGCCATCATTTACCTTTTCTCCAGCCCAGCACGGCCTTTTAGTAAATAAATAGTTGTTAAGTAACGAGCTGAGTTTTCTGGCGACCTTCCCTCTAAAGAAATTAATAATGACTTTCAGCTTACGGTAAGTTAAAGCAACTTCCCTCTTGAAATCCTAAATTACTTCGTTTACGTATCTAGCCTCCTCAAGGCCGCTATACGTAAATATAAATATATATATATATATATATATATATATATATAATATATATATAATATAAACAAAAATGAATAAAACGCTGTTGCGGAGGCCCAAACACTCAAGTAAATTTGGTTGTCAATGAGAAACAGAAAGCGAGTGTAACAGCAGTTAGTCAGACCAATGGTGTTCTTATAAAGGTACATTATTATTATTGATTTCCTTCATGAGATGGACCCTATTCATATGGAACAAGCCCACGAAAGGGGCCACTGACTGGAAATGCAAGATTCCAAAGAATGTGGTGTGCATTTGAAAGATGTTACCAAAGGTAAAAGGAAATGCAGAAAAAGGCGATAAGCTATTCGAAAAAAACATAAATTAAACAAATAAAGAAATAAATAAAATGTAAATGAAATATATCAAAATACGCATGGAATAAGCCACAGGGGCCATTGCACTGACTTGAAATTCAAGCTTCCAACGAGTATGGTGTTGATTAGAAAGAGGTGAAAGGAAGTAAATGGAAAACAGAAAGAAGAGATCAGTTATTGTAAAAGAAATTAACACAGTATTATTGATTTCCTTCATGAGATGGACCCTATTCATATGGAACAAGCCCACGAAAGGGGCCACTGACTGGAAATGCAAGATTCCAAAGAATGTGGTGTGCATTTGAAAGATGTTACCAAAGGTAAAAGGAAATGCAGAAAAAGGCGATAAGCTATTCGAAAAACATAAATTCACAAATAAAGAAATAAATAAAATGTAAATGAAATATCAAATTCGCATGGAATAAGCCACAGGGGCCATTGCACTGACTTGAAATTCAAGCTTCCAACGAGTATGGTGTTGATTAGAAAGAGGTGAAAGGAAGTAAATGGGAAAACAGAAAGAAGAGATCAGTTATTGTAAAAGAAATTAACACAGTAATAAAAATAAATAGATAAAAAATATAACTAAATTAAAATAAAAAAATAAATAAAAATAAAAAGGGAATTTATTTAGGGTAGTAATGCGTTCCATCTCTGCTTGAACTTTGGAAGTCCAAACGCTCACCGTCCTCACGGAGGCAGCTACATAGTGTCGAGGCTTTCTGCCGCCTTGTTTCATAATTAGTGTCATAAATTTCACTTACAACGAGGCAACGAGGGTCAACCGCTATAACAAAATGATAACACGGCCAGGTTGGAGACGTTACATTCATAAAGAGAAACAATGCGACAGTAATCCAGTTTGCGGGTCCATCTGACGTTTTCGAGTTGTTTGACATTTGGAAGTATTGTCTTTATTGATTAAGTGATTATCGGAAAATCTGTAGTTTTTCAGGTCTTGTCTTTTCTGTACTTGTTATGGTTTAATGAGTACTATCTCTATTCGTAGATGATCCATAAGTCGACGTAAAATCGCAAAGTTAACTTAAAAATCCGAATTTTAAAAATGCAGTAAACTTCTCTTGAACATTACACACACACACACACACACACACACACACACACACACACACACACACACATATATATATATATATTATATATATATAATATATATATAATAATATATATATGTG
>NC_087201.1:68965049-68982549 GCF_015104395.2 Macrobrachium nipponense
TATATATGTGTGTGTGTGTGTATAGATATAGATAGATGTATATACAATGGTTTATAATATATACTTATATATTATATTAATATATATTATAATAATGATTATTTATATATATATATATATATATATATCAAAAACGCAATACTCTGGCGAAGTACCACACAAAATTTGTCCCACAAATTTGCCTTTAAACCTTCGCTCGTCCTTTCCCCTTCCCTGACATTACTTTGAACTGTCTATGTGCAGCTGCGTGACCCGGATATAGTTCTTGTATTGTGCCATCACGACCCCATGTAGCCATAAAACTCGGCGGCAAGTGGGAAACAATAGGCTGGAACGGTCCAGCATGTGTCCAGGTACTTCGAGTTCGTCTGAATTCTAGTCTTTCCTGGTCACCACAAGTTTTTCTTCTTCTTCTTCTTCTTCTTCTTCTTCTTCTTCTTTGCTTGGGCATTTTCTAACCTTTATTTCCGGTTTGCTGTGTGTGTATATATATATATATATATATATATATATTATATATATATACTATATATATATATATATATATATACATATATACGTATATATATATATATATATATATATAATATATATATATAAAATATATATATATGTATATATTCATATACTATATATATATACATATATATATATATATATATATATATTATATATATATATATATATATATATATATATATATAGTATATAGTATTTATATAAACTCCGCTACTTCCCATCAGCAGTGATGTTTATCCTGAGCGTCAAATCATTATATTGCTATGGGAAAGCTAGGGTTGTTTTTGCGCTGAGAATCCAGCAAAATATCTCATGTTTCCGCATGACAGAGGTCCGGATCCTCCCGGGAAAATAAATCCAATCCCCCCCAACCCTCCACCCCTAACCCCCTACCAACCACCAATCAAGTTTTCCTCGCAAAATATCTATTGTCGAAAACCAACATATTCATTTCGAGAAAACGCTTATCTTGAAAAATTCCTTTTAGACTTGTAGCTTTAGCGTTTTTGATATGTGACTAATTAATGTAGGATCAAAGGGATCTTTAAATAAATAGCTGAAGGTTACTTAGTGTCGTAATTAGCTAATTAAGCCTTGGCTCTTGAAATGTTAAAAATTATATATTTTATTGTATTTTATTCCAGATTTTTTTATTATTAAACAGGCTCTAATTATTTTCCCATGTTGATATCTGTTCTTTGTCAACGTGTTGGTAATTTTCTGTTATATTTGTTTTGTTTTGGATGTCTTTATCTTATTTCTCACTTATACTTGTTGTTGATGTTTGAATAATTCTTTATTTTGCTTATTGTGTTTTAGATATTTTGGTTTTTAATTTCAAATTATTTATTCATCAAACAAACAATTTCTATTTGTTGTTGATAAGATTGATTAATATTTCCTGTTGCCTATTTTGTTGTATATTTTTTAGCTTTTACTTTAAATTTTTTATTATTTATCAAACAACCTCTCATCATTATCCAATTTTTGGTAGGTATTAATAGGTTTTTATTTGTAATAGTAGGTTTTCATTTTGCCCTTTTTAGGTGCTTTTTTACTAGTTTTTCACTTAACAACATTTTTTTATCATTTTTCCATCCGTATTTTGACTGTGCTGTTCGAACTGCGTTTACTTTATAAATAAAATCCTTTATACACTAATCGAATATTCTATTGTGTTCAACATTTGTGATGAAAGACTCATTTTGAATATACTAATAAAATATTTAGCGAAACCTTTATGTGAACATGATGCTCCAGTTATGCTTAGTGTTCTGGCACAATAATTTCACCTCTCTTCGAAACAGTCAGCTGTGTTGGTCTTAGAAAAGCAGACTCTTGAAAATAGAAACGAGGAAGAAGTACCCGTTATTACCATAGAATTATCTTCTTAAATGAAAATGAAAAACGAACATTCTCTACCCTTAGGAAGCTTTATCTTTCTAAACAAAATTCTGTGGAGCATGGAGGTAAATTCTCATGGCATTAAAATCAACAAACAGTAAGATGAAATTGATTTGAAAGGCACAACGTTATCTACAACACTCATCTACAAATATATGAGAAACACTGCTCAATCACCTGATTATCTACCAGTCTCTCAGAGCATCGGGCTGTTATTGGAACAGTAGTATTCTCAGAGCCTGGTAACTTTCGTAGGACGAATCCCTCACCATAAACATTCGTGTCACGGGTACCAGCTTCGACTGGCACCAACGACACAGAGGTAAGGCGTAGGTCAAAAGATGCGACTTAACCAGTCAGCAGCAGCAGCAGCGTATATTTGCCAGGACAGGAACTATGGCAGAACAGCTGGTTTTAATACCAGTAAGCAACACCTAGGAAAACGACAGCAGCGAGGAAGATAAATACACCAACGGTGCTTCTTCTCTCCTTTCACAAGTGTCGTTGGTGCCAGTCAAAGCTGGTACTTGTGACACGAATGTTTATGGTGAGGGATTCGTCCTACGAAAGTTTCCAGACTCTGAGAATACTACTGTTCCCAGAGCACCCCGATGCGATGCTCTGAGAGACTGGTATAATCAGCTGATTGATCAGTGTTTCTCATATAGTTATAGATGAGTATTGTAAATGACGTCTTGACTTTCAAATCCATTACACCTGATTGTTTGTTGATTTTAATGCCATAGGAATTTACCTCAATTTTATATTATACGAAATATATATATATATTCTAATCTATATATCTATATATATATCTTTATATATATATTAATTTACTATATATATATATTATATATAATAGTCATTATAAATATAATAATTTCTTATATTATATAGCACATATATATAAATATACATATATATATATATATATTATATATATATATATAGTATTATATACTATGTATTTATATCCATATATATAATAATAAATTTATATACATATACATATGAATATATCGTTATGTATTTGAGGTAGTCCATTACTTAGAAATGACACATACTCAATCGATATACCTCTATTCTTGTAAGTGTGGAAGGATATGCTGCTGTTTAAGAAAATGTTTTTTGAATTTGCACCGAAGCCATTTATACCATTTAATTTCCGTATGTAGCAAAATCCTACCAAAAAATATGGAAGAGGAGTCTTCCTGGAAGTGACACACTTCTTTCTAATTCTAATTACTTGAAATTCACAATTTCCTGGGTGAGAAAAATGGGGGAGGGGAGGGGGGCCTATGAGAGTAGAGGAATGGGTGGAGGGAGTGAATGGGAGATTTTCATAGTAATAACAGCACCTCCCGTCAGTCCTTTCGCTCAAACTGATCGATTTTCCGCCCTCACGTTTCTCCACCTCTCGTTAAATGTATCTCTTAGCGAGAAACGTTGCCTCTTAATACCTGGAAACTTTAGTTATAAAAACTGAATAGTCTGCGTTGACTGGAGGCTCTCTAAGCGATTAGAAAGGGTGGAACAATTGTGTAGAAGTGTCGGTTCCTGGTAATTAAAGAGAGTAGACTTTTACGATAAACTATTAAGTTGTTTAGTGCTTCAGTTACCTAGAATACGTAGTGATTTAGAGGTTTTGTGTGATACCATGAATTTATATAAACTATGCCCTGACACTTTTAAACATTTAGTAATTGAGTGTCTGAACTTCTGTCAATTTTAAGCGACTGCATCCCTGACTAATGTGTCAAGTTTATCTTTTAATTTGGAACATTTATTTAAAGTGCTCCATTTTGTATTATTATGATTATTGGCGATTCTTGATAATTTGCGTTGGAGAGAATACTAAAGAGTCCCAGATTTTATATTGCAGTATAACTGATATATAATAAAAAGGTAGATTAGAACGCAACTATGAAAATATTGATGAGAGAGTTCCAGCAGCCTGTAACAAAAATAATTTCTAAAATTAATTCACTGAATTAAAATTTTTATTCTTTCTTCCGCGATTATTATCAGATCCGTTTATTAGGTTTTCCTGTTTTGCTGCAGTTATAAGGCTCATTCTAAGTGCGTATATTATTGTAACTAAACTCGAATTAGTAATTCTATAAAATATACTTTTTAAACCATTTTCCTCCTACGCCGAACATGCTACTATTTTTAATTACAAAATTAAATATGGTGTGTTCCAGCATTGAAAAATTTGTTATAAATTCAAGATTTTCTCTCTCTCTCTCTCTCTCTCTCTCTCTCTCTCTCTCTCTCTTCTCTCGTCGTTAAGCTGGACTTACATATTCTATAATAGACACTTATTATACCACTACTCCTCCTAAGATGAATAGGGTGCCCTATTTAATTACAAAATATGAAGTGCTTTATTTTAAAATTCGGGACCTCTCTCTCTCTCTCTCTCTCTCTCTCTCTCTCTCTCTCTCCAAGCCGGTTTAAACGGCAATAAAGATCTACAGATCTGCTTAGAATTCCTCCGCCAGCCTAGTAAATGAGTATAATGATGCCATATTTTTAGAAATTTTATCCGCTAGAACAAGTACGACGTGACGGCATACTGAGGGCTGCTATTCTATGGTATTTGGCCAGAGTTCTTCCAACTCCTACGTCTCTTGAGAGAGAGAGAGAGAGAGAGAGAGAGAGAGAGACCTTCTTTTCAGAATTAAAAAATATGTCTGCCTGGATAAAATTAATCACACAGTTCTTTTGCTCAGCACACAAGAGAGAGAGAGAGAGAGAGAGAGAGAGAGAGAGAGAGAGAGAGAGAGTCCTTCTTTTCAGAATTAAAAAATATGTCTGCCTGGATAAAATTAATCACACACGCGCACACACACAGAAAGAGAGAGAGAGAGAGAGAGAGAGAGAGTCCTTCTTTTCAGAATTAAAAAATATGCCTGCCTGGATAAAATTAATCTTACACTCGCACGCACACACAGAAAGAGAGAGAGAGAGAGAGAGACAGAGAGAGACAGAGAGAGAGAGAGAGAGAGTAGCTAGAAAAGGATTCGGATAAATGATTTGTTCTGATTCATATTGTACGCATTCGTTTGCGTTGGTCGAAGTATTTTTCAAATGAAGGTTATGTAAGTATTTTCGATTCTACGTAATATAGTAACTTATGATGACTTCATGACAATTTCATAACTCTTAATGAATAAATCTATTTACGCTAATAAATACATGTATGTACATTATTCAGCCATTAAAGGATGTTCAGTTCTTTGTAATTATTAAGAATTCTTTTCTCTGGTAATTATGTTATGGATAAAAGACCATCTTATATTAGTTTATTATATAGAATAAAAATCCATCGGCACCTTTGATCTAAACCCATTAAATATCAGTGATGAATAACTAATTACTAATCAAGTTCTCTTTTATATTTCTGAATAGAAAATAAAACATCAACACAGATCCACAATGATAGTCGAAGCTTGATTATAAACTTTCTCCGGAAACTACAAAACTTAACAAAACAAAAATTAAATCTGCTTTCTTTTCACAGGTTGACTTTGACGAGGAGGACAGTTTCGCTATTTGATATCGAATCAGAACATCTAGAAGTTTTGCTTATATAGTTTTATTATTGCCAGTAATAAACAATAAATACTACGCCTCCCAATCACTAATTAGGTATATATGGTAAAGGTGACTCCCGGGTGCATATTCCTGAAGTCTGGTTGGAAATAGACCCCCTCGGATATTAGAACCAATCAGAGCGTGATTTGTAGCGGTGACGTCGTGAGTCTCCGCCCTCCTAGTGCTACCACGTATAAGCTTTTCTTAATTCTTGCAGAAGAACCAGTTATATTAATCTTATCTTATATGATAGGCTTACTATTGGTAAATATAGTTATTATAGATGTATACAGAAAATATGTATCAACTATGTTGTACCAGCTAATATTTACGCTATCGCTTATGCATCATAAGTTACTGAGATATGCAAGGCATATGAGACCATTGTTCAATGAAACACGCAGAAAGCCATGTCCATGACAATCAGCCGCTTCATTACATAATAATTCATGCAGAAGCACCAGTTTTGATAATATAATCTTGTGAGAGGTTATAATATTGGTAAATATAATTATTAAAAAAAAGTACCGAGATACGCAAGGCATATGGCTGGCAACATTGCTCAATGAAACACACCAGAAGGGCTATGATCCCATGTCAATCAGCTGTTTCGTTACGTAATACTTTACTCGTTGAAAAATGACTTAACTGCTTATATTGGCCTCGACAGAAGGACTATGATCCCCTGGCAATCGGCTGTTTCGTTACGTAATACTTCACCCATTGAAAAAATGACTCAACTACTCATATTGGCCTCGACACTTAGGCATTTAGTTCATGAAGTAGGCTGACAGTTTAAAATTTTTGTTACTTTGAATTTTATTTGGAATCATTGTACCCTTCAAAATGCACAAATTTTGCCCTGTTGATCATATATATGTCTTCTGCAAGTTGATTCGTTCTTTGCTGCTTATATACATATATATTTTCTATTGTCGTTTTGTAGTTTTTACTCAATGTTTTTTGAAATGTACATATTTAGTCAGGTAAGGCTAGAATACGGATGGTAATTCATGTTCGGAAGTATTCATGGTGTGAGACAGGAAATATAGACCTTTATTTTAGTTGCTAGGGTAAATCTATTTTGTAATAAAAAAAAAAATCATATTCTTATAATAATATCCAACGGAAATGAGTAGCAAATTCATTCTAGTCAAAGAAAAATATACCAGAAAAAAATTTCAATTTGCACAGATATGTAATAAAGCACAAATTTACGCTGTGTATTACAACCAAGGCCATGCTCAGGTTTTGTTGTGCAGATATCCTAAACTATGCAAAATTTTTGCTTTGCTTGTATTATACATATTACCATTGCAGCCTTGGATACCAAAAAGCTTTCCTTTGTTGATATTCCATTGTAATTTTAAAATCAACTGCATAGCTTGGAATATAGGGGAAAAATTATTTACAAAAGATTATTTTATAAAAAAGTTTATTATATACAAAAGATTATTCACATACAATTCTTGATGTTGAATATTTCTCTCCACTTGTCGAAATCTTCCCTTGATTTAGCATTAGTTCGTAAGCACACGAAATCTTTATTTTTTTGCAAAATAATATTATGGAAGCCACTGCCTTCAAAATCTAGCAACTCGGGATTTCTTGTACACTCCATAGTGACTAAAGTACAAGTAACACACGACGAAAACAACGACTAGGAGGACTATAGACTACAGACTCAATCAATTCGACAGAAGTTACAGAACAGGAACAGCAGATGCGGTTGTTTACATTGAGCAATGGTGCCATACTCGCGTACTCAGACTCTCAGTTACCTTTTTATAATAATAAGCTCCAGCGTAAATGCTAACTGGTACAGCATAGTTGATACATATATTCTGTATGCATCTATAATAACTAATATATTTACCAATATTATAACGTATTATATAAGATTAATATTTTCAAAACTGGTGCTTTTGCAAGAATTAAGAGAAGTTTATAGGTGGTAACACTAAGGAGGGCGGAGTCTCACAACATCACCGCTCCAAAACACGCTCTGATTCGTTCTAATATCCGAGAGGGTCTATTTCCATCCAGACTTCAGGAATATGCCTCCCGGGTATTAAGCCAGCAGCAAACGAAAAACCTTTTATTGAGGACTGTGGCAAAGATTGCGAATTCCTATACTCTTCCTGGAAGCCCGAAAACATAAGTAATAACATTCTCGTCTCTCTGTTTGGTATAGGAATAGCCATATGGCAGCGGTTATAATTTCTGCAGCCCCTTACCGTGTAACGCTGGTAAAAGAAACTTTCATCTTCAAGCTGATATCAAGAGGAGTGTAAACAAAATTGTATGTGACTGATTTGAAAGACCTATGGGAAAATTAATATGCTGATTAATTACAGAATTCTCTTTTCTATTTCTGAACAAAATAAAATATCAAGATAGATGCACAAAGGCTGGCGAAGCTTGATTATAAACCCGGAAACAAATAAATGAATAAATACATAAGATTTGCTTTCTTTTCAAAGACTGACTTTGACGAGAAAGATAGTTTCGCAATTTGATATTAAACTAAACTATTTTTAACAACTCACCTCGGAAATAATACTCTGATAATCTTACACCATGAGAAGATCCCCGTGTGACTGCGTCCGTTGCGAAAAAGGAGTTGAGGGATATTTTTGTCATTTAAGGTATACGATGTCATCAAAAAAATCGCTTTACAGCTCCAACAACCTTGCAAGAAAGGACAGGAAGACTTCAGTTAGGGGAAGTCATAATAAAAACGTTTGACTTCGTACGCAAAGTCTTTATTTAGAAATTATAAAAAAAAAAGCTACCATAACCCAAATTCACAATATCTCTCTATTTCAGTTTTGAAAATATTTCTCCAATTGTAGCTTAATAATAATAATAATAATAATAATAATAATAATAATAATAATAATAATAATAATAATAATAATAATAATAATTATAATAATCATCATCATCATCATCATCATCATCATCATCATCATCATCATCATCATAACAGGAAAAGACCCAAAGTAAAAGTTGTGCGTCTGTTATGTGTTTAATACACATTTTCAAACAAAACCAATCATATACTTTTTAGCTTACGATTATTCATACTTGAGTGTCTTAATTACAATAAAAATAATAATAATAATAATAATAATAATAATAATAATAATAATAATAATAATAATATTATTATTATTATTATGGAGTTTGGAATAGAAAAATGCGCCTTAGTCAACATACAAAAGGGCAAAGTAACAAGGACTGAAGGGATAAAGCTACCAGAAGGGAGCAACATCAAACACACAGATGAGACTGGATACAAATACCTGGGAATAATGGAACTAGGGATATAAAACACCGAGAGATGAAGGACGCGATAAGGAAAGAATATATGCAGAGACTCAAGGCGATACTCAAGTCAAAACTCAATGTCGGAAATATGATAAAAGCCATAAACACATGGCAGTGCCAGTAATATCAGATACAGCGCAAGAATAGTGGAATGGACGAAGGCAGAACTCCGCAACATAGAACCAGAAAACTAGGAAAACATATGACAATACACAAAGCACTACACCCAAGAGCAAATACGGACAGACTATACATAACACGAAAGGAAGGAGGGAGAGAGGACTACTAAGCATAGAGGACTGCGTCAACATCGAGAACAGAGCACTGGGGCAATATCTGAAACCAGTGAAGACGAGTGGCTCAAGAGTGCATGGAAGAAGGACTGATAAAAGTAGACGAAGACCCAGAAATATACAGAGACAGGAGAATGACAACAGAACAGAGGAATGGCACAACAAACCAATGCACGGACAATACATGAGACAGACTAAAGAACTAGCCAGCGATGACACATGGCAATGGTTACAGAGAGGAGAGCTCAAGAAGGAAACTGAAGGAATGATAACAGCGGCACAAGACATCAGCCCTAAGAACCAGATATGTCCAAGAACGATAGATGGAAATAACATCTCTCCCATATGTAGGAAGTGCAATACGAAAAATGACCATAAACCACATAGCAAGCGAATGTCGGCACTTGCACAGAACCAGTACAAAAAGAGGCATAATTCAGTAGCAAAAGCCTGCGCAAGAAACATCAGCTACCTTGCAGTAATAAGTGGTACGAGCACCAACCTGAGGGAGTGATAGAAAAACGATCAGGCAAAGATCCTCTGGGGACTATGTATCAGAAACAGATAGGGTGATGCGTGCAAACAGACCAGACGTGACGTTGATTGACAAAATCAAGAAGAAAGTATCACTCATTGATTGTCGCAAATACCATGGGTACACCAGAGTTTGAAGAGGAAAGAGAGGGAAAAAAATGGATAAAGTATCAAGAACCTGGAAACAGGAAAAAAGTAAATAAGGATATGGGATATGCCAGTGGAAATTGTACCCATAATCATAGGAGCACTAGGCACGATTCCAAGATCCCTGAAAAGGAATCTAGAAAAACTAGAGGCTGAAGTAGCTCCAGGACTCATGCAAAAGAGTTGTGATCCTAGAAGAAACGGCGCACATCAGTAAGAAGAGTGATGGACTCCTAAGGAGGCAGGATGCAACCCGGAACCCCACACTATAAATGCCACCCAGTCGAATTGGAGGACTGTGATTAAAGCAAATAATAAATAATAATAATAATAACTATAATAACAATAATAAAATAATAATAACTCCATTACATAGGAAGGCTGCATAAATTAAACTAAGTTTAAATTATGCAGCCATCTTATCTAACAGGACTTGTCTAAGAAAGGGTATACACCCTTCTAATAATAATAATAATAATAATAATAATAATAATAATAATAATAATAATAATAATAATAATAATAATAAATCGTAAATCCTTTCTCTTCATAGAAACAGTCTCACATTCAATAGTAATATACGGACTCATATCACATACGTAGGGGGAGCAGGTCCTAAATTAAAAGAAACCTAATTGAAGGGCACTACTGTTCTTCCCACTGAAGGGGTATGCATATATTGATGAAAGGATTTCTAAGTTAAAAGCCGTACGTAATCCTTGTACCAACATCAACACATAAGATGAAAGATAATATTTTACCTTACCAGGAATGTTGAATAAACAACTGGATTTCTTCTTGACAAGTGAAGAGGAAACAAGTTTTACATGTCTTTCTTACTGCAGGGATAATAGAAGGATGATGACGAGAGAGAGAGAGAGAGAGAGATTTATGTATGTGTGTGTGTATGTTCCATCAAGCAATTTCAACCAAATTTGGTATATAATATGCCTTACCATCTGGGAACGAATCCTGGGTTGGGGGTAGGGAGACACCACTGGCATAAAGAGAGGGGGGCGAGGTTGTGGGAAGGTTATAAAATGTAAAAATAACTGAAAACGATAGATCTTAGTGCCTAATCCATAGTTTTCGAGATGAATGGTAACACTCTTGATGCTCTTTACGTCCAAGTTCAGTCCCGATAGGGAGGGGGGTGAGAGTGGGTTGAGAGGGTAGTGGGAAGGAGGTGACATTTAAAAGTAACCAAAAATGGCAGATATTAGTGTTTAATCCAGCCATTCCCAACCGGGGTTCCGTGAACGATCGCCAGGGGTTCCATAAGAAATCATGTTTTATTTAATTATTTTATATTTATATGTTGTTTTTTCTTCGTTAAACATGCCGTGAGAAATCGTAGCCTCCTAATATATGTAACATATCGTGCAATATTTCCAACATGCGGTTTTATCTCCTTGCGTTTTTTATTTCGTAGTATATTGGTTTCGTTTTCTCTAGTTCTTTTGCTGCCTTTTTTTAACTGTGGATTGACTATGCGACTAAAGTATGTTACCACGCTTTGTTCTATTGGCCTCACCCAGTAATTCAGCAGATGCACTCTTGTTTAAGTTCGATTTTGCGTTCTTCTTTCAGTCGCAGTAGTTTATCGATTAATACCGCAGTGTACGTCATAATGAATAGAGATTAATACCGCAGTGTACGTCATAATGAATAGAGATGAATACGACACCAAAATGGATAATATACTAAGTGATAATAATAAGTTTCAGCACTTAAAAGACCCCAACAAATGACCCTCAAAAAGAAAATGATGAGACTAACAGAAAAAGCGAACAAAGAGCAGAGAACAGTAAGCTTTCCAAAAATCATCGGAGACTTTGCACCCGGATACTGCTACGGCACAGTCAAGATTCACAAACAGGGAAAACCCGCTACGGCCCATTATATCCCAAATGACATCCCCCATGTATAAAGTGGCTAAGAAATTGAACGAAATATAACGCCGTACATTCCCTCAACGTTCTCGCTAAAATCATCGACGGAATTCATCGACCTACTGCAAGACACCGCACCGACGAAGACATAGCATCCCTGGGACGTTGAAAGTTTATTTACTAAACCGTACCAGTGGATGAAACAATACAAATCATCATGGACAAGATATACCGCTCTGAGAAACCACCATTACCGATCCCCGAAAAAAATCTTAAAAGAGATGTTGGAAGCATGCACAAAGGAAGCCCCATTCCTCCTCACATAGGGGCGAAATATATCGACAAAAGGACGGCGTGGCAATGGGTTCCCCTCGGGGTTCTTTTCGCAAACGCATACATGGCACACACAGAAGAGGTCACATTGAAGAACACCCAAAACCCAGAATCTATGGGAGATATATGATGATATCTTATCACAAACAAAGGGCGACAATGACATAGAAGAATTAGTAAATAAACTCCAAGCAAATTCCATACATTAAATTTTACGGTAGAAAGAAGTGATGAGAAGATGCTCCCTTTCTTGGACGTACTTGTGACCCAAAAGAACAACAAATACAATACCACCGTATACACTAAAAAGACAGACGCTGGAAGATGCCTTAAATGCTAGAGGAGAATGCCCTGATGCATATAAAACGATCTGTGGTAAATGCATACAGTAAAAACGTGCCATAAACACACTGTTCCACGTGAAAGCGACTAACGAAGAAACAACAGAGTTCAACAGCTGCTCACAAATAACGGATATCCAGATGGACATGATTCCAGCAAGTTGTCCAAAAGAGATTAGAGGCTTTATAATCCGACCCCGAGGAACAACACACAAGACAAAGACAAAGAAATAGTGATATACCATCAGATACCATACAACAAAACACCACGAAGATGAAAGGAAAGCCATCCTTGGTATACTGCGAAGAGGAACCACCCCCCTAGCGCCATATAACAAAATAACAGCAAGGATTTACTGCAAACCAAACCTTACGGCCTCTTTGGTAATGAAAAATAGTACGGCCCCATCGACGGAGAAAGAGGTTAAATCTGATATAGTATACAAATTTGTCTGTGCTGACGAGCAATGTCAGTCCCCCCAAAAAATGCTATATCGGACACACAACCACCACATCAAACGTCGCATGCAGGCCCACAGAAACCAAGGAGCCATTCATCAGCACTTTGTGGATCCCCCACAATAAAAAACCATCATTACAAGAAACTTCTTCACAAACACCAAAATAATACACAAGGAAGGCAACTACAATCGTTTATTGATATCAGAAGCAGTCAGCATCGCCAATTGCAACGTCCCAGCCTTAAAACATCCACGTGAGGCAGCCCTTTCCTTGCCCTCGTGTAGGAGGCAGACCTTCAAACCACGTGGGACAAAACCCCCACCCCAAAACACACGCGGACAGGAGCGCACACTGACTTTCAGTGAATTAAAACATATATGTAATTAATATATATTTATGTATAATGTGTATATAATAACTTACTTTCAAACTTTTTATATAATTTCTGTGTTAACATATTTATTTATGTGTCTTATTTTATGTTCCACTATAGTCTTTTGTAAATACTTAAAACTAGGTATCTGGCAATTGTACTACCTTTCGCCGTTCCCTCATGACGTCACAAAACGCATGTAGGCTCATATTGTATCAGTACGCTTTTGAAAACGTCAATACGTATAGGTTGACGAAACAGCTGTCGCGTGTAAAAATACTGGAGTAAATGGAAGAACCCCATTATGTGTCCATTAGTAACCTGAACAATGAAGTAAAGAAAATAATTAGAAAATATGAAGCAATTTCAAAAAAGCTGGTTAACAGTGAGAAAGCCATTCTATTCAATGAATAATATTATATATATATATATATATATATATATATATATATATATATATACATATATATAATATATATAAATGTGTGTGTGTATAATCTACCAGACTCTGGAAATTCATTATTTCTGAGAAGTAAAGACTGTGTTAGCACCTCCGAACTCCCACTGCTCTTTGCATGCCCAGGACTAAGAGAGAACAAAATTGTTCAAAGTAATCCCAGTCCATAGTTGGGTGCATACATACAGGCAATACCATCAATCTGGGTTTTGAGACACATGGTATAATAGCTCTTCACCAAAACTTCCTATGGTCTGTTATATATATATATATATATATATATATATATATATATATATATATGTATATATATATACTATATATAAATATATATATATATATATATATATATATATATATATAGATATATATATATATATATATATATATATATATATAGATATATATATATATATATACATATATATATATATATCTATATATATATATATAGATATATATATATATATATATATATATATATATATATACTATATAGATATATAGATATATATATATATATATATATATATATATATATATATATATATATATATGTGTGTATATATATATATATATATATACTATGTGTATATATATATATAAATATATAGATATAATATACTATATATATATATATATATATTATATATATATATATATAATATATGAATTTTCTAATGGTACGAATGCCAAAAAATGTAAACAAGATATTGAATATAAACATTTTAAAATTCTCTCCAGAGCCACCTCACCTCATCAATTAGCAATAACCGAATCATTATATATTAAGAAGCTTGTTCCTCCTTTAAACAATCAAACTACCTCCACAACACTGTACCTGTCTTGAGTGTGCCCCTGTCTCTGTTTTTTATGTCAATAGGTCCTTGGTTCCCGTCCAGAAAGGTAGCGGTCTATTTCTTTCATTCTGTCTGTTGCATTTTTAGTTTTTTTTTAATTTTTTAATTTTTGTTTAAAGTGTAAATATTTTTTTAAATTGTAATTTCTTAATTTTTAAGTCTTTGTAATATTTTTATAGATTATAATTACGTTTTTCAGGTTTGAAAATGAGGCTGTGTCCTCGAAACTTCAGCATGTTTAATAAATGGACAATTTACTAGTACATGACGTCTCCTCAGCTCCTTGTTGTATGTTGGTTGATAGCAACGCTTCCCTATCCAATATATATATATATATATATATATTATATATATATATATATATATATATATATATATTTACTATAGTTATATATATATATTCGTTTATATATATATATATATATATATATATACATATATATATATATATATATATACATATAGGGGTTCCTTGGGCCAAAAAAAAATTGTCTCAGGGGTTCCTCAAAGTGGCAAAAGTTGGGAACCACTGGTGTAATCCATAGTTTTCGAGGTGGCCGAGATGAATTGTAACACTCTTGATGCCCTTTAAGTCCAAATTCAGCTCTGTGTTTGATGTTACTCTCATTAAAGCGAATAAATTTTGACTCAGTCAAAAATTTGTGTTGTAGCACCACAATTTACCAAGAGCATGTCTGGTTTTGGACTTGCTTCTATTTTCATATGACAGCACACTTTAAAACATAATTGAATGATGTTCATCTGTTCTGATAGGGAGGGGTGATAAGGGGGTGACATGTAAAAATAACCAAGAACGATATATATTAGTGTCGAATCCATAATTTTCGAGGTAACTGAAATGAAATCAAAGTTTAGCCCCAATAAAAAGGGGCTGGGAAGTGATGAAATATAGAAGGTCAAAAATTATGGCAATGTGACTGAAGTAACTATCATAACAGGAAAGACAGAGAGAGACACAGACAGACAGAGAGACAGAGATTTACAAGGAGTTACAAAGATTAAGATGTCATAAGGACTTGTTAGTCAACACCAGGAGACATCGTATGCTCACTTATCTCTAAGAGCAGGTTTTACTGTTCATTCACAGTGTCCTAATGATTTTGTCTATCATTCTTTTAAACTCTTCCACACTGTCGCTGTTTACTACTTCTGGTGGCAGTTTATTCCATATATCACATATCTTGTATGTAAAGAAGTTACCACAATGAAATGTGTTGTATCTCTTCAGTTCTAGTTTCCATCTAAATATGTTACAGTCTAGTTTGGTATGCCTTTCAGTATTTTAAATGTTTTTATTAGTTGTCCTTGCAATCATTGTCTTTCTAAGCCATACATGTTCAGGCTCTCTAGTCATCTTTGGTAACCTATTTTCCTTTCGTAGTGTTGGTGACCAAAACTGTACTGCATATTCAGGAAGAGGTCTAATTATTGATGTGTAGAACTGCTGCACCGATTCCGTGTTTCTGTATTTGAACTGCATCTTTACATATCCTACTAGTTTATGTGCCTTCTTTTCACTTTTCATGCACTGTTTTGTGGATTTTAAGTCCTTGGAGAGAGAGAGAGAAAAGAGAGGGAGTGAAAGAGAGAGATTTTATCGGTTGTCATTCAGAGTTTTCCCAGGCAGCGCCAGGTTGATCTGCTAGAAGTATATAAAAGTTGTGTAATATATACAAGAAGTAATACCAGAGAGAGCTAAAGAGAGAGTGTCCCATTACCTGACATACATGTGTTTAACTTTTATCTAACAGTAAAGAATGTATTTTATAGATATGCACTGTGCAATGCTTCCTTTCCATAACTACTATGAGCAACAATATTTACGAGTTCCTAAAATATTATTTCATAAGTAGTGACATTTCAACAATAGAAGTATGAATTTTTTTCATATAGACATTTCTGTTAACTTACATATTATCACCCGATCTTAGATTATGGTCAACCGCTTCGTGTAATTATCATATCGCTCCTATGATTTATGAAGCAAAGAAATACTTAAAGAAAATGATAAAATTACAGGAAAACTATGCATTTCAGTAAAATAAATTCACAGCACCAATTTACTGAGAAAATATTAATACAAGTTCTTAATAATCAAAAAGGGTTAAATTTTTCTAGTTAACCTCATGGCTTAATCCACGTTACTGTTTTACATTAAAATCTCAAATAACTCCGTATGAAGACAAAAAAAAATTATATAGAAAATGATTCGATAAATTTACTTCACTGTGGATCCCTGGACAGCCATGAAAGTTAAAATGAATCATCCATTATTCCAAGAGTAAGTGGAATAAGATAAAAACCTTAATTTTTCACTCCGATGAGACATTTTCAATTTCATGCAGCGCGAAATATACACGACATACGTACGAGCATTTATGGGGATTTATATGTTCCTGTAAAAGTCCTTCGAATGCCAGAGGACGACAAGAACATATACATATAACCATTATTGTCATGATTATATCACGAAAAAAACTAATGATGAATGTTGACTCTATCATTTATTCTTAAGAATTATGAGTAAACGAGGTTATGTGTCGTTCAACGGAGATAATGAATTTAAACTCTATAAGACAACAGACACATAAGTACAACGCGATTTTCACTTTCAGAGAAGATAGATGTACAAGGTATTAAAGCTACGAATATATCCGGGTGGGTGCATTTATATCAATATGGAACGATATACACTGTAAACGATCTTTGCATTCATCATCGAGATAGCAGTGGTTCCACTGAAAATTGTCTGATTAGCAGCAAAACTTGGCTTCAGAAATGACTGAAATATAATTAATTAATTATACCTAATTATTTCATGTGTACTTGTGCTTATTTACATGATATTTGTTTATATTCAAACAATTTTATTCTTTTCATTTCATTGTGTTGAAGTTTTAGGTAATATTTCTTTAAAGACATTAATGTTTT
>NC_087201.1:68985049-68987549 GCF_015104395.2 Macrobrachium nipponense
CAGGCAGGTTGTACAAAACAAGGATGTTTTGATGTAAAGGATCCCATTATCTTCCTTCAAAGTTCTTATATTAAAACATCCTATTTTCGGAGTTCTCTGATGAAGTTTGCGCAAGCATTAGCGAATTAAAACTAAGGAAATCCCCGTGGGAGGAAACTTGAGGAATAAAAACAGGAAAAGACTGCTTATATTGTCAGCGATAATCATCGATCTTTCAATTGGCTACATTGGTATAATTTAATGGTGAGTGAGTTTTAGATATGTGTGTAATAT
Organism: Macrobrachium nipponense; assembly: GCF_015104395.2. Classification (NCBI taxonomy): domain Eukaryota; kingdom Metazoa; phylum Arthropoda; class Malacostraca; order Decapoda; family Palaemonidae; genus Macrobrachium; species Macrobrachium nipponense. Next base: position 68,985,323 of record NC_087201.1, read on the forward strand.
TTATTATATAGATATATATATATATATATATATATATATATACATTGCGCGTGTGTGTGTGTGTGTGTGTGTGTGTGCGTATAAAGTCTCATGCTGCAGCATTCATTGTGTGCCGGGAGTCAGGCAGCGTCGTGGAAAATCAAGTTGTTTTGAGGCAGAACTCTCTATGACGTTCCCGCGAAGTTTCCTTAATTAAGTTTCGTATCTCGGGATTTTATAAAAGGCAAGAAAGGTACGAAATAATATGAGAGTCAGAAAGGAAGAATATTATCGGTGGAGGAAGATATATGAAGAAGAAGCATATGAAAGAAAGATCAGATGGTGTAATAATATTTTCCTTGTGTTATTTTTCCTGTATTTATCATAATTGTGTTAGGAACAATATTTTACGTTACTAAATAATAGGGAATCTAACATAATCAAACATATCTTAGGCTTTCCCCTAGGATGGTATTGTCAGTGCACTACGGGTTGTTCACTGTAGGCATTAATAAAAGGAGTTTGCACCGTCCGTCCTTCGACCCGTTGGTGCTACCACGTTTTGGCCCTTTACTTTACCCCCATTCCCTCTTCCTCTCCCTCAATCTTCCTGCCCAACACTTCTAACTGTTACATCTTAGCATCTGTGAGGTTTTCTCTTAGTTCCACCTTCAGACCCTTGTACTTCAACGCCTTTATATTCTGGACCTCATTTATTTTCCTGTCTAATCACTCCTAACTCCCTTTTTTTATTATCTTCAGAAGAATTATTTTTATAGGCCCAATATTAAATTAAATGTTCATGTCATTCACTGGAATTTTCAAATACTTGAAAAAATTAACAACGCGCTGGATGGCAGAAAGTGTCAATGTGTTTGGCTTCACGGCTTAAATTTCATCTATCAAAAAGTAATTAAAGGTATGCATCGTTCCCACTTTTTATTCTTGGCTTTTATTTTTGTATTTAACTTACTATTGCCTACAATGATTTTAACTTTTTTCATTTTTCCAGACATGTGACTTGAACATTTAATTTCTTCAATCTTAATCAATATTGGACCTATAAGAATAATTCTGCAGCAGTATCCACAAGTAGTACCGTCTTGTCTACATTCTTAACAGAAACTTCACTTCTAACAAAGTCATCCTACATCATAAGTTCTGAACACCTCACTGGCTGTAGCTGTGCCATTTCTATGATAAACTTTGTTCAACGTTCCAACAGGCCCTTTGCACAAGAGTTTTGTATCAATCGCTAAATATTCCTTTAATATATGGTTATTTCGGTTGTCTGAATAATTCCCAAGGATACTGTGAGCTCTTCAATGGTAATAAAGCAGTTCTTAACTATAAAATAAGAAATATATTACTCATCCTTGAGTCTATAACTCTTTTACTTATCTTACTATACCATACTCATACAATGGTAGAATCTCATTACGACCACTGTAATGCAAAATCTCGCGTTAAAGCCAAACAAATCCCTATTTATCAACTTCTTGATTACATTCTTTCGTTGTAAAAAGTCATTTTTATAGCAATTTGCAATTTTCATTCATTATATCTACTTCTACATCATTCACATATTTGTACCCTCAACCTTCTTTACTAAGTTCTTCAGAATTTTTACACCAACCAGGCTCCGTATCCTAAAATCTAATTTCAACACTTGCGTCTAGCAAATCCTCCAAAATGAATAATGCTTGCTAAAAATTACCTTTCGGTTATAATATCTGCATTCGCCCGGTTTGTATCTTACCTCGTGTATCTGCAGTCAATCTTATCCTCCGTCTTGAAATAAAATCTCCTCTATCTGTTGCTAATGCTTCCATTTCATCATCATGTTGTTTTTGAAGATTAATTTAGAGATGAAGTCAGCTGTATGATTGCACTGGTTCTTGCTCCTTCAGAAGCCTGTATAACAGATGATGTTATCTGTAGCGAGAAACACAATATCATCAAAAACGGCTAAGGAAACAATGACAGGTCGGATTATAGTCCATCAATGAGAGAAAAAATGTTCAGGAGCTGACAGTCCTGGTTTAGTCGAAGAATGTCATTAAGGAAAGGGGAAAATATTGTAAATGAAGAGGTAATATCTTCCCCTCCTTCTGACGTCCTTACCCAATAAGATCTTACTGAAACAGTGGCTCTGTTAGTGAAGTATTTATATAATACTCATAAAGACATACTCTATATTATTCTTATACATACTCATTTCCTTTGTATTCTCCATGGTATCATAATT
>NC_087201.1:68992549-68999637 GCF_015104395.2 Macrobrachium nipponense
CTGCAAATTCTGTAAATACTTACAACCAAAATTAAATTACATTTGTTTTGCTTATCTTTAACAAGAGTTTTACGGAGCTTATAAAATTAACTTCAGTGTTTAATACTGAATATCTTGCGTTAAACATCATAACAAAACGACTTATTATAAGATTGTACATAAGAACTTTAATAAATTCACTCAAACAATTCTTTGATAGCGGCCTACTGACTTATAACTAAGCCAACTCCTTTTCAAATTCTGTCTGTCTGTGAGTTGCCAGTATCAATAATCCATTCATTTAAGGATTAGGCGTTGTTTTATCTCTATGAAATTTATTTCTTGGTAATTAATGACTACGATATTTGATATTAATTTTGATTAAACCGTAATGATATTCTCTGACTGATATGTTTTTATTTTAAAGATATGTATTTTTCATAGCATGAAGTGGATCATTTGTCAGGTTAGTGTTCTTACATAGAATGTTCCATCCTTTTGAACGCGTCTTTATTTTTTTTATGCTTGCTTGTTTTGCAACAAGAATTCATGAAATCATTTTACAAAGATAATTGACGTCTAAACTGCATATATTGAGAAGCAAGCCTTTCCTTATAAATTTGGTTATGCGAACCTCTTAGCTGTTGACAAGATAATCGACATATATGACCAAATAAGTTAATTGCAATATCCTAATATGAAGACGCAGAGAGATATTTATCATTATTTATATTTTTTTTTTTTTTGCTCTATCACAGTAACCCTCCAATTCGACTGGGGGTGGGTTATTTATATTGTCGGGTTCCGGGTTGCATCCTGCCTCCTTAGGAGTCCATCACTCTTCTTACTATGTGTGCGCCGTCTAGGATCACACTTTTCTGATGGATCCCCTGGAGCTACTTCAGCCTCTAGTTTTTCCTAGATTCCTTTTTCAGGGATCTTGGGATCGTGCCTATTATTATCATTATTATTATTATTATATTATTATTATTATTATTATTATATTATTATTATTATTATTATTATTATTATTATTATTAAGATGGGCAATAAGAGGTAGTAAAGGGAAATACATCAAAATAAGATCTCGCTCATTAAAAAGAAAAAATAAATTCCCAATTTAATAAACAGACAAAAATGTAAGACAATGATATAGTTAAACGATGATTTTTATACGCTATAAACGATCTAGCTGAAACATCAGCCCTACCTAAATTCATCTTTGATTTAATCTGGAACAAAGTTAGATTCTGTAATTAACAATCGAAGGACCTACAATTTTGATATCTATCATACGACGTAGGGAAGTTCAATTAAGACTCAATAGCCTTATTAACTCTTTTGATGAAGCCTCTATTACACGTTATTATTACCAACAGGTTCCTGAATCTTGACCTGATCGAGTACGACATCATATTATCCGTTCCAGTAAATCAGTCAAACTTTGCCAGGTGACTAACTAGTTTCTGTTGAAACTAGCTGACTAGAGAGGAATGGTTTAATAACATGCAACCCTCTCCCATTTCCCCTTGTTTTTGATAAATGAGAGATGAGTTAATTAATTGATATTCATAGTTAGAGCTGATTTTCACGCATTGCTTATCAGTTACCTGGCACTGGCATTGATATTTGAGGGTTTTTATCATTATAGTGACTCCTCCCAACATGCATTAATATTTGAGTTTTTTGTTATCAAAATAATTGCACCAAATATTTATTGATATTTGGTTTTTTTTATTAATGTAATTGCACTTAAACATGCATTGATACTTGTTATTTTAATTTTATTTTTCTATAAAAATGATTGCATTGAAATATATACTGATATTTGAGTTTCTGTTTCGTTATTAAAATGATTGCATCCAACATGTAATGATATTTGAGTTTATTTTTCGTTTATTAAAATGTTTGCACCCAAACATGTAGTGATATCTGAGTTTTTGTTATCAATTAAAATAATTGCACCCAACATGCATCGATATTTGAGTTTTTATTATTGTGATTATTGAATCCATACATGTATTGATATTTCAGTGTTTTATTAAAATTATTGCACCCAACATGTATTGATAATGGTGTTTTAAGTTATAAGAATGATTGCACCCATACATGCATTGATATCCGTTTTTTTATTAAAATAATTGCACCCATGCATGTATTGATATCTGAGTTTTTTGCTATTAGAATGATTGCACCCATACGCGTATTGATATTTGATTTTATGTTATTAGAATGATTGTACCTTGCTCTAAAATAGTGAGCGTCTCTGAAGCCTTTGAATGAAATATATACCTAGTGAGCAGCCAGGTGAAGGTCTCGGCCCCTATGTACAACAGCCACTGCCTGATTCAAAAATAACATCTTGATTTAAGATAACTACGAAGATAACTTTCACGTCAGCTCCATGATATTTAAATGGCAAATCAGGATCACTAGATCACTAGAAACACGTTAGCCCATACATTCAGTGGACAGATTATCTTTATCACTCATGATTTTAGGGAAATATGTAAATTATATATATTTCCTTCTTTTAAAAGTGAAATTTTCCTTTATTTATGAGATGTTGTCACCTCCGTGGCACCAGAAATATACAGGCTATGAACTGATGAAAACCACTTAATCTTAGGTCTAAGAATTTCTGAAAAAGACAGTGACTCAGTAAGCCACGAAATGCTTCCTATATCTTCCAACATGACATTTCATTTATGTGTAAAAGTGGCAACAGAATAATTAATCACACAATAAGAGCAAAACTTTAAGAGGATTGGAGACTATTATTGTTGCCAGGCCGAGGTTCGATCTTAGGATAAATAAATGAAAACTCGTTTGGTGTTTGCTTTACTAATGAGAATTGGTATCTATAAAAACCGGTTCTCTTGTAAATAAACTTTTAAACGAGGTCCTGAATTATTTTGACTTGAATGATTGCGCATCGAATTTACACTCACAGTCGTAAAATTTGTAGACTACAAAAGCTATTTGCATCTAAAAAAAGTTTATGTTAGTTTTCCCAACTGCAATTCGAATTTATAGATACTGTTTCATATGTGAAAGAACTCTGAATGGAGATTCTGAACGAATATAACTTGAAAGTCACTGAATCATGAATCGAAAATACAGGAATATTTGTAAAACTTATAAATATCAAAAGCTATTTCTGTTTATGGAACACTGCAAGTTGGCATTTATAGAAATGGATTTTAATTATGAATGAACTTTGAAACGAAACTGAATGTTTTTGACCTAAAAGACAATGCATCGTAATAGTGCCAACCTCTTTCAAACCAGCAATAACCACTGAAGAAGTATCGACGCCTGGTGGCAAAGGAGCCCCCGTCCCCCCCGCCGTTCACCCCCTGCACTCCCCGTTTCCCAAACAGTCGTAAATCTACCGTTGAATACGTGAATCGATTCTTTGCGGGTGTGGGTTTTTTTTCGATTGTCAGTTCCCCGTTTTTTTTCCACTGTGAAAAAAAAAAAAAAAACGCCTCAATCTCCCGTTGACTACTTAATGATTCTTCTGAGTGGTTTTTTGATTGTCAAGTTCCGTGAGCAGGAAAAGACAATATAAGAATGATTATATTTCGACTTCAATACCAAAGATAATTGTAGGAGGAATGCATGTATATTTTTATTGTATTCTTATATTTATACGATATGGTGTACTAGGAATGATTTGAATATGGTTGCAAATGATATCATAAGGATACTTTTCAATAATACCAATAATTACGGGAGAGATTTATCTATAATTCATGACACTAGAATAAAGAATAATTACGGTTCCTTTTAGAAAAATTGGATTTTTGAAGGATAAGAACATTATTTTAATTATCCTTTTTTCTGAAAAATTAATAGGTTATAAAAGTTCATAATTGTAAATAATTTTCTCTTTATGTACTACTTTCACTATGTAAATCTACTCTTATGTATCTCAAGGTTGTAAGTCTTTAATAATAAAAAAAAGAAAAAAGTTAGGGTTCCTGCGGTTCCTGCCCTCTGCATCTGAGATACCCGTTCCTGCATCTTTGATGCAGCCAGTTCCAATATCGTTTAGGACGATGCGTGGAAAGAAACATCCATTTTGGCACCCCTCCACTGTCTAGGAGTCGTAAAAGATATGGCAGGAAAGAGAGAGAGAGAGAGAGAGAGAGAGAGAGATAGGGGGGGGGGGGGGCGGGGGAGGAATGGAGAATGAAGAGAGAGAGAAAAAGAACTGGTGGATAGGAGAGAGAGAGAGAGAAGGGGAGGCGAAAAGGGATGAGAGGAGAGAGGAGAGACGAGAGAGAGAGAGAGAGAGAGAGAGCTTTGTATTCTGTGTGGTAATTCTCTCGCATAAGGAGCACACTATTTCTTGTTTAGGAATTTCACCCTGCATTATCTCGTATTTGGATGAAGGTTCCGTGGCTTTTAACATATTTCCTCAATAACTAATTAGGAAAATGAGGGATGATAGATAGCTTTGACAGATAGATGTAAGGATAGAGAAAGAGAGAGAGAGAGAGAGAGAGAGAGAGAGAGAGAGAGGAGAGAGAGAGAGAGAACCCGTACCAGTTACGGAAAATAAAAACAGAACTGCATTGTTTATCAATTATAGATCAACTTTAAAATAGTTCAAATGTAAATGTCACTCGGGAAATGTTAACATATATGCACTTGTTATTCATTTACATGTAAGCACGTTTGAAATCCCAGGTTTATTTTTTCACTGCCTCCATTTCGAAAACATGATTTGAAATAGGATGATTTTAAAGACTCACATCATTTTCACAGATGTGTATTTAAGCCCTTTCTTGTACGTACGTTTAAAATCACACATTTATTTTTTTTCAATATTTCCGTCTACGAAAAATCATTGAAAATAATTTAATTATAAAGATTCCCCTGTTTTTCACATGAGATCCATATTAAAGATACACCTTTGAAAGTCATTTAAGAAATATATATATATATATATATATATATATATATATATATATATAATATATATATATATATGTATGTATGTATGTATATATATATTACTATATATATAGATATATATATAAGTATATATTCTGGAAACATATTCTACTTTCCCCCTGAAGCTGCTACTGGGCATTTAGGGAAGCATGTCATTACTTGCACTGCAATTTGAGTGCAAAATAAAGGATCTAAATAGTAACTCTTCTAGCTTTATATACCTATGTATGACTTTCATCCTAGAAAATACTTTCATCTAGTTTTCTGTAGTCACTCTATATATCATCACTTCATAAATGATATAATATATACGAACAACAACCATTTCATCTTCCAGTCAAATTTCAATTTCTAATCTCATACATCTGAACCAAAGTCCAGTTTTGCTTTCATTTAAGCTTCTGTCACTCCATCCATATAGGTATTAAATAGGCCTCTGGGGACATTACATACCTGGAGTAGTTTAACACATTTTTCATTGTGATCATTCAACATTTCCTATCCCACTACTTCCTGTTTACATTATGAATCCTTTTATACAAGTTCACTTGATGCATATACAGATACACATCACATACACAAGCGTAAACACACACATATATACATCAACTTTGTACGAAGTTTCTCTCACCTTGAGCCTGTCATCACGGACGGGAGTCACCAACTCGATTATAACCTGGGATGATAAAGCTTAACTTTCCTGATCAAAACTTCAGAAGCGTAAGAGACGAGTTATCACATTCTACGGGTGGCACAAGAATTTCCTCCTCTATTTCTTCTTCCTCTTCTTCTTTTTCTTCTTCTTCTTCTTCTACCTGTGATGATAATAATTATAATTGCTATTACCCAAATCATTAATAAGTCACCTTCATTTTGGACAGTAAAAAAAAGTATACTAAAATGTGTTTTTGTAAAGTAAAATTCCTCTATATTAAAAAAGAAACATACACAATCGAGCCCACACACACACATATTTATACTATATAAATTTATATATTCTATATATATATATATATATATATTAATATATATATTTATATATATACATATATATATATATATATATATATATATATATATATATAGATATACATACACATATATATATATATATATATATAAGAGTATAATGATATATATATAAGATGTATAGTATATTATATATATATATAGATAATATATATATATATATATATATAGCTAAATATATATATATATAGATATATCTATATATATACACACTACACACACACACACAACATATATATATATGATATATATAGATATATATATTATATAGTATATATATATATATATATATATTAGAGAGATAGAGATATATATATATATATATATAATATATATATATATTATATAATATATATATATATATACACACCACCTATATATATAGATATATATATATATATATATATAGATATATATATATATATATATATATATATATCTATATATATATTACTATATCTATATATATATATATATATATCATATATAATATATATATATAAATATAATATATATTATATATATATATATATATATATATATATATATATATAATATATATATATATATATATATATATATATATATATATATATATATATATACATGTGTGTGTGTATAGTTGTGAACCAACTTTTATAATTCTGCTTTGTTATTGTATATATATCCCATTCTTGCGCACTATCTATAATGTAGATTAAGCCTCGTAGGAAAACGCTCTGATTAAAAAGTATTTTTGGCTTTACCAACTCACCTTCAGTCCGCTTTATCTTCATAAATGTCACGCTTATGCTTTCTCATATCATAAATATTTTGGGATCTGTTCTTATGACTTCCTATGCCAAGATACCCCATGGAACTTTTAGTTACAATAAACGCTTTATAAGAAGACCTAACGAACCCCATGAAACTTTTATGTCAGTAAATGCTTCATAAGAATGTCTTCTTCTGCTGTACAGACAGCAGATTTGCGAGGTTGTATCACTATAAGTATATGGGCACAGCTGTATTTAAAACAAAAATACAAAAATTCTTAAAAATTACAGCTTTCGAATGTTTGCACGGTGGTCCTCTTCAGCCAATTGGAGCCAAGGGTTGGCCGAATGATAAAAAAA
>NC_087201.1:69007637-69015137 GCF_015104395.2 Macrobrachium nipponense
GGACAGACAAAGCCATCTCGACGGTTTTCGTTTACAGAAAACTAAAACCTAATAACTTAAGAAAAGCTCTATTAGCGGACAGAATTGCGGTGGCGCCTCGGAGAAGGAAAAGGAATCCTGCCAAGGAGATTCACGCCTAATCGGACTCTCTCACCAGTTAACGAGTGATGCCAGCGGCGAAGGATTCAATAAGGACTCTTCGGAAGAACGAGCACAGGATTCCAGTCAGCGCTTTCAAGAAATCCAGTCTCTGGAAAAGATTAAATGACTTCCCTTGGTCGACTTCCCCAAGATGTAACATGAATGATTCTATTTCTTCCATAAAGACTTGTAATTGCTAGGATAAGCTGAATCTGATATAGGAAATGGAGCGTAAGATCATTCTTTTGTGTTTATTCTCTTTATCGTATTTTTACGCAATTAACTAAAAGGTTATCCTGATTCTTGCTGCTTTGATTACGTTTTTGATACAAACACTTATTTGATGAAAATAAACAAATTTCTTTATTTATTTATTTACCTATTCATCAATTTGTAGTTTCATCATTTCCGGATTCAAATAGCTGGCTCTTAGTTGCATTGTGACGGCGGGGTAAGGATTTAGATGATGTACGTACTGAAAAAATTATGGTACCTGTATATGTAATCCAAATTTTGTTTTGTATCCAATATTACAAAATGTCATTAGCCCGTTCAATACTGCAATTATATCATCAGTAATATTATATAATCAATATTATTCTTTCATGTGTATGTTTTTTATTTATTATGGGCCCCTTCTTGAGGGATTATGCCCAGCCATAATATTTGCTTCAGAGATCATTACAAATCTGGTAATTCAAATAAACTTCGGCTAGGTGCGGTGGGGTTGGGGAGGGTGGGGGTCCCTTTTCCATAAGATCGTAAACAATTGCTAATTTTTGCTAAGTGGTTCATCCAAGGACCATTTTTAATGGGTCGTGGTTGGTGACGTCACGCAGGCCGATGGTTCATTTAATCGCTAGGGAAATGAGCACTAGCCTATACTCATCAAATTCCCATTATACAACAACAGTTTTCAGTACTTCGTTTCAAATTGATAATAATAATAATAATAATAATAATGATAATAATAATAATAATAATAATAATAATAATAATAATAATAGAGAAACAAATCCACAGTTATGTATATGTACATATATTTAATGATAAATTTGAACAAAAAGCTTTCGGGAAAAGTTCGAGTCCCGTATAGATTGAAAAAGGGGCCAAAACCAGAACAGTTTCCCGAAAGCTTTCTGTGCTGATTTATCTTTTAAATCTATGTTTATATAAACAACTGTAAATTTGTTTCTCCATTTCAAGATTAATGCTACTGCTGAATCATTTCTAATAATAATAATAATTAATAATTATTAATAAAATATAATTTAAATTATTATTATTATTATTATTATTATTATTATTATTATTATTTATTATTATATAATAATAATGTGGCGCCGTGGAGGGACGTGGGTTAGGTCGTCAATAGACTTAAGTCAAGTTTAAGCAACATTGGGGCTGGTCAGTCATTGGATGGTGACCGCTCTCCTCGGCGTTGATTCCTTGGGAAAGGATCTTTACCATAATTTCCTCAGTCTACTCAGCTGATGGGGTAGGGTCCAGCTATGGGTTAAATAGCAAAACTCAGCAATGATGGAAAGAAATGAAGGAATAAACGACAACGACGTAAATGGAACCTCTGGCAACAGAGGAGCTTCGTCCGGCAACCAGGTATTCAACCCAATTGAAGGGGAAGACGGTCAGGTACTTGGAGGTCGTCATCCAGCAACTGATCACCACAACGAGAGTAATCAACAGCCTGAGATTGGAGTTACAGAGGCAAAAAGGAAGAAATGGACAAGAGAAGAAAATAAGGAAATATGGAGATGCTACATCAGAAGCAACCCGACGGAGAGAGGATATAGAAGAAGATTGGTCAACATCTGGAATGAGAGGAATAACACCCCCCAAACAGAGCAGAGGCTGGCAGACCAAGTAAGGAATATAAAGAAAAAGAACTGGCTCTCCCCAACAGAAAGAGAAGAACTGGAAAGGGAAATGTCACACGACAACGAATTACACGAAGACGAACTGAGAGACGATGCCACAGAAAACAACAGGGAGGATGAGGTATCAAACAACGACACACGAAGAAACACCGACGAAGTAACAGAGAGGACGGAATGGGTAGAAAAGATTAGACAATGGATGGAGCCAGACACAGAGAGAATAAAGATCCCCCCCATGAAAGCCTACAACACCAAGAAATTAAAGGAGAAAACAAGTGAGGTTCAATGAAATAATGGGCATATACACACCACCAGTATCACAGAAACAATAACTTGACATATGCAGGAGCAAGATTAGTAGCAGAACTGATGGGATTCGACACCAACACTACCAGCACAACCAACCCAACAGAAACCAAAACAGCAACTTCCTTGGAAAAGGCGCCTGGAAAAGCAAATCATGGTGATGAGATCTGACTTGAGTAAACTGAAAGAGATGGCAAAAAAAAGGCTAAGAAGCAAGAAAACAAGGGAGGAACTCAACGAGAAATACAAAGTACAAGAGAGGGGACTAAACAACACAATAGAAGATGTAAAACAGAGGCTTAAGGCCAAAGCACATAAGATCCAACGGTACATGAACCGGAATAAGGGATACCAACAGAACAAACTATTCGGAACCAACCAGAAAAGACTATACAGCCAACTAAGAGGGGAAAACAACCACCCAGAAATTCCTGAAGCCGAACCAAGTAAGAGACTCGGGAAAACATATGGAGCAATCCGGTATCACACAACAACATGCAACATGGTTCCAGGAAGTCAAGGAAGAAGAAACAGGGAGAATAAAACAAAGATTCACAGAGATCACGACAGACACAGTCAGACACCAACTAAAGAAAATGCCAAACTGGAAAGCCCCAGGTCCCGATGAAGTCCATGGATACTGGCTCAAAAACTTCAAGGCCCTACACCCACGAATAGCTGAACAACTCCAGCATTGTATCTCAAATCACCAAGCACCCAAATGGATGACCACAGGAAGAACATCCTTAGTACAAAAAGACAAGAGTAAGGGAAATATAGCCAGTAACTACAGGCCTATCACCTGCCTACCCACTAATGTGGAAGTAACTAACAGGTATCATCAGTGAAAGGCTATACAACTACCTAGAGGAGACAAAACAAACCCATCCACCCCCACCAACAGAAAGGCTGCAGAAGGAAGTGTAGAGGCACAAAAGACCAGCTCCTGATAGACAAAATGGTAATGAAGAACAGTAGGAGAAGGAAAACCAACCTAAGCATGGCATGGATAGACTATAAGAAAGCCTTCGACATGATACCACACACATGGCTAATAGAATGCCTGAAAATATATGGGGCAGAGGAAAACACCATCAGCTTCCTCAAAAATACAATGCACAACTGGAATACAATACTTACAAGCTCTGGAATAAGACTAGCAGAGGTAATACAATACTTACAAGCTCTGGAATCAAGACTAGCAGAGGTTAATATTCAGGAGAGGGATCTTCCAGGGCGACTCACTGTCCCCACTACTCTTCGTAGTAGCCATGATTCCCATGACAAAAGTGGTACAGAAGATGGATGCCGGGTACCAACTCAAGAAAAGAGGCAACAGAATCAACCATCTGATGTTCATGGACGACATCAAGCTGTATGGTAAGAGCATCAAGGAAATAGATACCCTAATCCAGACTGTAAGGATTGTATCTGGGGACATCAGGATGGAGTTTGGAATAGAAAAATGCGCCTTAGTCAACATACAAAAAGGCAAAGTAACGAGAACTGAAGGGATAAAGCTACCAGATGGGAGCAACATCAAACACATAGATGAGACAGGATACAATACCTGGGAATAATGGAAGGAGGGGATATAAAACACCAAGAAATGAAGGACACGATCAGGAAAGAATATATGCAGAGACTCAAAGCGATACTCAAGTCAAAACTCAACGCTGGAAATATGATAAAAGTCATAAACACATGGGCAGTGCCAGTAATCAGATACAGTGCAGGAATAGTGGAATGGACGAAGGCAGAACTCCGCAGCATAGATCAGAAAACCAGGAAACATATGACAATACACAAAGCACTACACCCAAGAGCAAAATACGGACTATACATAACACGAAAGGAAGGAGGGAGAGGACTACTAAGTATAGAGGACTGCGTCAACATCGAAAAACAGAGCACTGGGGCAATATCTGAAAACAAGTGAAGACGAGTGGCTAAAGAGTGCATGGAAGAAGGGGGACTAATAAAAGTAGACGAAGACCCACAAATATACAGAGACAGGAGAAAGACAGACAGAACAGAGGACTGGCACAACAAATCAATGCACGGACAATACATGAGACAGACTAAAGAACTAGCCAGCGATGACAATTGGCAATGGCTACAGAGGGGAGAGCTAAAGAAGGAAACTGAAGGAATGATAACAGCGGCACAAGATCAGGCCCTAAGAACCAGATATGTTCAAAGAACGATAGATGGAAATAACATCTCTCCATATGTAGGAAGTGCAATACGAAAATGAAACCATAAACCACATAGCAAGTGAATGCCCGGCACTTGCACAGAACCAGTACAAAAAGAGGCATGATTCAGTGGCAAAAGCCCTCCACTAGAGCCTGTGCAAGAAACATCAGCTGCCTTGCAGTAATAAGTGGTACGAGCACCAACCTGAGGGAGTGATAGTAACGATCACGCAAACAAACTCTGGACTATGGTATCAGAACGATAGGGTGATACGTGCAACAGACCAGACGTGACTCTGATTGACAAAGTCAAGAAGAAAGTATCACTCATTGATGTCGCAATACCATGGGACACCAGAGTTGAAGAGAAAGAGAGTGAAAAAATTGATAAGTATCAAGATCTGAAAATAGAAATAAGAAGGATATGGGATATGCCAGTGGAAATCGTACCCATAATCATAGGAGCACTAGGCACGATCCCAAGATCCCTGAAAAGGAATCTAGAAAAACTAGAGGCTGAAGTAGCTCTAGGACTCATGCAGAAGAGTGTGATCCTAGAAACGGCACACATAGTAAGAAAAGTGATGGACTCCTAAGGAGGCAGGATGCAACCCGGAACCCCACACTATAAATACCACCCAGTCGAATTGGAGGACTGCGATAGAGCAAAAAAAAAAAAAAAAAAATAATAATAATAATAATAATAAGTTACCTCAGACAATAGGCGTCACAGTCAGTTGTTAGAGAATGTTAAATGAAGACTATATTTCCATTTTTATATTACTATTATTATTCCGAGTATTTAATACAAAAGAGAAGCGTCTAAGCGATTCCAGAACCTTGGTCTGAATGGCCCAAGCGACTCCAAAGCCATAGACACTCATTGTTAATCTAAAATCTAAAGTATAATATACGATATGGAAGTAATAAGCCATTATGTGCTAAAAATAATCAATACAATATTCCAAATTGAAATAGGATGAAATTCATTATGGTTATTATAATTAATAAATGTTATGCCATTACTCGGCAAACTGAGAACAGTTAAGCATCATGACCTCGAAACGTCTGAGGAACTGCTTAGATGGGCTTTAGTTGCACTAGGAAAGAATTTATCTTGAAAGCAACCACCCAGCTATGTTGTAATATATGGTTGGTAAAACTCATACTCAGAATATAAACTAACCTCCATCATCTAAACTATTGAAAATTAAGTTTTGAATAATTCACTTGTAGTTCTGATAATATTTATTCATGTATATTTTTCATAAGACCTTTTATAGCCAGAGTTTAATTTATATTTAATCCTTACCCCCCCCCCCCCCACCTTCCTTTCTTTTAATAAAAAATAAAGGTTTTGTATGTTACACCGTTTAATAACTAGTTCGGTAACTACTGCAAATACTCTGTTTCCCACTTAAACTATGATTCCATCGTTATCCGGCGAACACGTGATGCCTAGATCAATCACTCAGATCTTTTCTAACTAATCCATTAATTTAAGCAGAAAAGGCAACTACTAACGCCATCTATTGACACCTTGAAGCAAATCTTACCATACAGGTACTTCAAATTCAGAACCTATTGTGCTTATTCCATAACTGGGTACAATAACATTTGCATATATCATGTAGAATGACTTAGGTTGAAAACTAATAGTTTTGGTCAAATGATATGGTTCTTTACGAAATAGACGAAGCAAAAGTGAAACGTTCACAAGGATATTCGCGACGGAGCTCTGGTATTACGCAAAGTCACCTTGACGGTAGGCGGTCCCACATCCAGTATGGTCAACCAAATTGTTATATCTCATATTTTATTATAGACTAATATTCAACTGTTTCGTGGTAATATGTAATAGAGAGGGAATTTTACTTATGCAATTACTTTTAATCTTGATAGACAGGGCAATAGGTACACTAATTACTCAATTCTCCCATTACAAATTTTTATAAGGTTTGTATCCATGGCAGGCTTGACACCGCGCGAGCACGTTCGCCGACTTTGAACCAGAATTATCAACAGTTATTGTGTATAAATCTTTTCAGTGGTGCAGAAAGATGGAACAACATACTGCTTGAATTTTGGGAAAATACATTTGTTTTGCATTTGATATATCAATTTTGATGTTAAGTATCTGGAGTTCTGTTTCACGGTATTTCAGTATCATCTCCAAGATTTGAGGGTTGGCTATCCTGATTACCAAACACCCACCGGAAAAAAAGACACGCCCACTAGGTTACGAGTTTCTGGTTATTTTAAATGAATTTGACAAATTCAATTATATTTTTATTGAAAGGTCTGTTTTTATTTGTAAAAATCTCCAAACTGTAAAATTTTCATTAGAAAAAATCCTAAAGGATTACTAAGGCTTAAACTCGATGATCATTGAGCATTCAGGAAAGCCAACTTTTAACAAACGAAATTCAATGAATTTCATTTAATATGTAATTTAATTTGTTATAGTTTTAAAACGGATAATATTATCTCCAATATGTATATTTTCCTTCATTGATTATGGATGAAAATAGTTATTTATTTTCCCATAATATATTGTAACAGCTTCTTGTCATGTTAGCAATCCTGCAGTTTCCTTCTCCATGGGAAGTGAAAGACCGGTGATTTAGTATTGCCAGAACAACGATCGGGCATTTATTTTAAAACTATACATTTTCTGCCAATTGCTTGCTGGTTGGGCATCAGTTTCAGGAGGATTGATAATGTGATTTATTACATTTATCATAAAATTGACAAGAATATTACTTGCCGTCTTGGGGTTTTTACCAAGCACAACGATGGTTAGGATTTTCAAAGTTGTCAACAGATGCCGTTAGTATTACACGTCTCTATATTTCCTAATATTCGAATTAGCATCTGTTTAGATAGTGTTTTTGGAGAAGAATTTATCTTTGTGTTATTTATAAAGGACAATCTAGGTTTTATTAGTAACGATGAAGAAC
>NC_087201.1:69025137-69027637 GCF_015104395.2 Macrobrachium nipponense
AGCCTGCAAAGAGAGCGAGGCAATTTATAGGGAAAAGCGATAAATAAATATGTACGAGGAAACAGAAAAGGAAGCCGATAAAGGTGGAATTCAGGAGACGTCAGCAGCAGAGAGCAGCAATGAATTTACTACTCGCCTAAATATTTGGACATTAGATTCCACAATTTCACTAGGAACACTATTGCACATCTTAGTTGCAAACAAGTACAGCTCCTAACAATATCAGTCCTTTGCTGGAATTGTTATGATTGTAATGTAAAACATTGAACAATAATTACTATATTTTTCGTCCACATAATCAACATTAAAATATTTAATGTTCATGCTTTTCTGAAGCATACTTACGACACTAAATCTTATTAGTAAATATCATTACATTACGTGGACAAAATGCTTGTTCTACAGAAAATTCGTAGATTAATCACAATGATCGAACCGTTATTTGGGGACTTTTGAAGGTCACAAAAACACATTTGACATAGAAACTTTGAAGTACCGTTTCTTTCAACGCAATTAATGCACTGGAAAGGTGGTTTTAGAGGACTAAACTCACAGACTTAAGTAACTTAAAATAATTAGTTATCCAGTTTCAAAATAGATCAAAATTGGCATGAGAGCAAGTTCTGGTTGAATGCATTTAGTTTAAACCTAATTCATACCACTAAAGTATTTGGATTTAAATAATTTCAAGTAACCATGGGAGAGAATAAATGAGAGAGAGAGAGAGAGAGAGAGAGAGAGAGAGAGAGAGAGAGAGAGAGAGAGAGAGTAAAATCTGATACCATAAATTTATTCGGTATCTTATTCATACTTCAGAAACTATCTTGATACAGAATGTTTCAGCATTTCCAGAGAGAGAGAGAGAGAGAGAGAGAGAGAGAGAGAGAGAGCTGTGGCAAAATGCCCATTCTTTTTCTCGTCAAGGTTTCTTTCTTAAATCGGTAACTCGGCTCAATAAAGTCAAGGGTTGAATGCATTTAGTTTAAACCTAATACATACCACAAAAAGTATTTGGATTTAAATAACTTCAAGTAACCATAGGAGAGAGTAAATGAGAGAAGGAGAACATAGCAAATTTATCTTATCTATTTTACTTCAGAAACTATTTCGATTTTGATGGTTTAAAGTTTACTAGAAAGAGGAATAAAAGAGAGAGAGAGAGAGAGAGAGAGAGAGAGAGAGAGAGAGAGAGAGAGAGAGAGCAAAATCTGGTCCTGTAAATTTATTCGGTATCTTATTCACACTTCAGAAACTATCTTGATTCAAGAGAGAGAGAGAGAGAGAGAGAGAGAGGAGAGAGAGGAGAGCTGTGGCAAAAGGCCCATTCTTTTCTCGTCAGATTTTCTTCCTTAAATCGGTAACTTGGCTCAATAAAGTCAAGGGAATGAGAAATGAAATTAGTGGAGGTCCATTTTCGCGGGAGAATGAACAAAGGGGATTTCCCAAGTTCATCTTCTTCTCCTTCTTCTTCTTCGTCTTCTTCTTCCTGCTTTGTTTTCCTTCTCCTTCTTCTATTTCTTATTTTTGTTCTTATTCTCCTTTTCTTCCATTATTTTTTCTCCTTCTACTTCTTCTCTCCTTCTCAATCGGTCCAAATTAGTTATATTGTAATTGAAGTTTACTGGTAATGAATGTATTACAATATCTTTATTATCTTTTATTATTATTATTTTGGAAGAAGACCCTCTTTTAAACAAATTCTGTTGACTAAAATGGCAGATTTCAACGAAGGAATTAATTATATATTATCGTTTCTATTTTTCTTATTAGGTACTCGCTTTTCTGGCCAATATTCATATTGGGAGAAATCTAAATATATTCTGAATGTGATATTTTATTTAGAACAATACTGGTATCATCAGTATACTGGTGTACAGGAATAGCGGATCTCAGGTCCAGGTCAAGGAAGTATTATTCCATAAGCGAGGTCAATGTCAGGTCGGGGTCGTCTCTGGCGTTCAGTTGGTATTATTGCTGGTGTAGCTGGCTTATCGCAACGTTTCGACCTTCTCGTAGGTCATCTTCTTGGCTGCTCAGCAGTAGAAGTGAAGAGATGATGTTTGTGTGCCGGTATTTATAGCGGCTCAAATCCCAGAGCTGATTTCTGATTGGTCGAGCCGGTCTTGGGCGAAGTCGGGGCTCTCGCATTGATGATTGGCTATGATTTAGCTAGCTGTGAGCCAGCACGGGCTCTTGCTCCTAGAGCAGCCCATGCGAACGCTCGAGTACTATGTCCGGGAATGAATGTCTGGAGTCTTCCCTGCGGCAAGAGTCCTATCATCCTGCTGGTGCCCCTGAATATCTGGCATTGTCGGGTGGTCGTTAGTTGCTGATCTTTTGGGTGGCGGTATGGAGGAGAAACGTTTCTTGAGTAATATTCAAGTTAGGTTTCTTCTTTCCTATACGGAGGGCTTCCAGGAGGCGCAGACGTCGGGGATCAGTAGTTTGGTCAATAATCTCGATATTAGGTATAATATCGCTCCTTTTTATTCTCGCGTCA
>NC_087201.1:69030137-69055137 GCF_015104395.2 Macrobrachium nipponense
TTTCATTTTTCTTTGTCAACATTTTGAGGTCTATTCTGTACTTGCTTTAAGAAGGAAAAAATACATTTTTAATTACTTCTAGTTTCTAAACTCGAAAGTATATGATCTATTATTGTAAGTGTATTAAACCACATTTTTCCGTGATAAAGGTGCAGGACAGTTAGCATAAATTGCTACTGAAGAGAGAAATATAATTCACAGTTTCTGACAATGCCATTTTTAGCATTCACCGAAAATTCAAGATGAAAGCCATAGAGAGAGAGAGAGAGAGAGAGAGAGAGAGAGAGAGAGAGAGAGAGAGAGAGAGAGAGATCACCTTGTTTTCAGGGCGAGTTCCATTATTCACTGATTTTTCTCTCCGTAATTTCCCGGCTACGAAGAGCTTTAAAGCAACTCCCCCGAGAACAACATTTGGTAAATCAAGGAATTCCATTTCACCCAACCGGTTCATATGTTTAAGAAGGTCAGTCCCGACCCCGAAAACGGATGATTAGAGTGCGGGTTAGGCTCTAATTAATTAGTCGGGTAATGAAGGGCGCCGCGGAGATCGATATCACTAAATTGCAATAATTAAGAAAAGGTTCCTCGGATGAATTTCGGGGGCTGTGTGTGTGTGTGTGTATGTAACTCTGTGGCTATTTTTGTCCTGTGTCGGGAAGTATTTTTACATGAAGTTACTGGTACATGATGTGCGCGAGCAGTCTATACTAGGAATGAGTATTTGTTTTTACACACACACACACCACACACACACACACACACAAGCGCGCGCGCGTGCAAATGCCATGAAGGGATATTGAAACAACAGAGTGGTTGCTATAGTCTGTTCAATATTCTAAGATCGCTAGGGTGGGGCCAGGAAAAGAATACAGCAGTGTCAAACGTCTCGTTATGCTTACAAGTTTTGCTTAGTTAGATTCGTTAGTTTTGATGTATGTTCTCTTTTTACTAAAGTCCTTATAGACTCTATTTTAGAATATCTTAGTAATGAACTAACTCAGCATGAATTACCTCTACCTATAAGTCACATTATTTCACTCACGAGTTTGTGCATTTGTGATTATAAGTTTATATTCAATGGTGAATTTTATCAACAAATATTTGGCATGGCAATAGGAAATCCTTTATCACCACTACTCTCAAACTTGTACATGGAATTCTTTGAAAAACGCTACTTACCTAATATCATTTATATTCCTGTAAAGTGGTATCGTTATGTTGATGATATTTTAGCTGTTCTGCCTGTCGGTATTGATGTAAATGATTTACTCTCTAAATTAAATAACCAGGTACCATCGATTAAGTTTACTCTAGAATTAGAAAAAGACAATTGCCTCCCTTTCTAAGACTTTTTGATACATAGAGAACCATTTCAATGTAATTTCAGTATTTATAAGAAACCGACCAACAACTTAACTTATGTTCATTTCTTCTCAGGCCACCATCTTAACATAAAAATATCAATTTTTTCTGCTATGTTTTTTTACGAGCATTGCGCATTGTCAGTCCCCAATATTTG
Organism: Macrobrachium nipponense; assembly: GCF_015104395.2. Classification (NCBI taxonomy): domain Eukaryota; kingdom Metazoa; phylum Arthropoda; class Malacostraca; order Decapoda; family Palaemonidae; genus Macrobrachium; species Macrobrachium nipponense. The sequence continues at coordinate 69,031,657 of NC_087201.1, forward strand.
GATCAAGAAATTGAATACATAAGAAAAATAGGGAAAGATTTATGCTATTCTTCACATATATTAGATATTTGTTATAATAAAGCCCACAAACAGTTTTATAGTGTAAGTAACACGCAGAAAGAAAATTCTATGAACATTCTCAGTTTGGCTTATTTTAACGGATTTGAAACCATTAAATCATTGTTAAAAGCTTTTAATATCAACCTTGTTTTTACCTACAATAACACACTAAAAGGAATGTTAATAAAAAAATGGCCCCAGAGAAAGCAACAACATAATATATAAAATTCCATGTATGGATTGTCCCTCATTTTATCTCGGACAGTCTAGCAAGGGCCTAGAAGTAAGGCTAAGCCAGCATAAATATTCTGTAAAAACTGGGCAAACATCTAATGCAATATTCATTCAAGTGAAAACAACCCCCGAATAAATTGGGTTGATAGTTCACAAAATCTTTTAGAATCTGCTTTAATACAACTTACTTTTCATTGTAATTTCAGTGTTAGTCATGGCCTTTTTCATTTAGACCCTTGTATTTGTAACATGTTTGAGAATGACCTCAAAGATATAATTACAGACTTAAATAAAAATTAGTTGCATTAGAGTTATCTTCGTTGTAATGTATGTCTAACATGTATTGTGAATATGTATTGTGAATATGGTTTTGTTTACCAAAGTTCTGAATAGCTATCACCTATAATCCTTTAATTGTCTTGTCCTTGTATCTGAGATGATTGTCTTAAACTTTTAATTGCACCCATTGTTTATGCTTGTTTGGGAAGGTTACTCATCTTCCAGATGTGTCGGATTCTAGGTACTAATCTCTTTATAATCCCTATCTGTCAGTTATACGAATCTTCTTGTTTTGTCTTTCTCCTCATGTAAGTCAGTTCTGCTTAGTGAAGGACATTTGAACGTCGAAAGGTCTCGCGGATACTCCGCCGTTTATTTTCCTTCGTGGCATATATCTTTAAATATATATATATATATATATATATATATATATATATATATATATATATATACAGATATGTCAAGGGTATATTTATGGATTATCATGACTGAGTTTGCGAAATGGAACTCACTAACATTAATCTACTTGTAGACGTCTGTATAAATGATTGATTCCAATTCATATTTAAAAATCGTTGCTGTTGTAAAATGTTATTTATATATTTTTCATTTTGCTAAGTTTGTCTTCGTGCAAATAACAATGCTTTATAAATGTTCATTTGTTTATGTTCGTAAGAAGAGTTTTTGTTTATTTTATTATAAAGAATCATTCATATCTAGATAGAAGTCAAAATTTTGGCGAGAATGTAAATTTCTAAGGAAGTCACTTCTTTTATTTGTATATATATATATATATATATATATATATATATATATATATATATATATATATATATATATATATACAGTGGTACCTCGACATATGAAAGGCTCAACTTACGAAAAACTCGAGATACGAAAGCAAATATAAAAAATTTTACAGCTCTACATACGAAAAGTTTTCAAGATACGAAAGGTTGTTGCTGTAAAGTCCCGAGATTCGCCCGGACCACCGAGAACAATTTTAAAACTCCCACGCTGCCAACTGAGTAAACTCACCACCATCCTCCCGCTCTCCCATTGGTTCCTGATGCTAGTCACCCCATAAGGTCCTGCTCTCCTATTGGTCAGCATCTACCCCTTGTGCTAAATTTAAGTATTCTATAGGTAAAAGGATGCTTTAAATTGAAAATTTATTCATGCAATACATTTAATAAAAAAAAACATTAGGTAAAGATAGAATAAAGAATAGATATGAATGGTTATTATACTGTTTGGTAGTTCCAGTAGTTAAAGAGAGATAATGAAAATTTATGGCTTACTGTATAAAGTAATTGCTTGGCGATCGTTCGATAATCGTAAGTGCTGGTTGTAAACACAAGTTTGGAAGCTTCTTTTTTTTTTTGTTTATTATAGTTAATGGTTACTTAATAATTATTTGAAATGAGTACATGCAATACATTTAATAAAAAAATTGTGAATTAGATATCATAAAATATAAAATAAATCAGACTGCAAACAAATACGTATTTTTTAGAATTCTTCTTCTGTTTTATTATTACGTTACGTATACGTATGTTTCATTATAGCTGTCAGTAACTCCGTATCTCCATTAGGTAAAGATAGAATAAAGAATAGAAATGAATGGTTATTATACTGTTTGGTAGTTTCATTAGTTGAAGAGAGATACTAATGAAAATTTATGGCTTACTGTGTGCTGGGAAAAATGATTGCTTGGCGTTCGCTCGGTACTCGTAAGACAGGTAAGAGCTGAATGTAAACAATCGATTGGAAGGTTTTTTTTTTCGTTTGTTTGTGTATTATAGTTAATGATTAATTAATAATTATTTGAAATGAGTACATACTGATTATTTATACATTTTATTGGCATATTCTAAGCTTTTAGCTCTTAGGTTTTAGATGTCATGAATCATATCAGACTAGGCTACAGGTAGCAACGCTAACATAGGCTAGGGTTATTGCTAAGGGAAATATGCTAAAGTCCTAATATATGCAGTAAAAATGGGGTTGAACATTACATGCAGTTGAATATTACTCAAGTATGTACAGTATTTTGCCTTTTTGGAGTCATATTTCTTCCGTCAGATCGGCGTCGTAACCCTAGAACATGTGTTTTAGGCCTGGAAATATAATTTACTGGGGTGTTTTTGGAGGGCTTGAAGGATTAGCCATTTTACATGTAAAATGTGGTCCAAGATACGAAAACTTCATGATACGAAGGGCGCCTCAGAACGGATTAATTTCGTATCTCGAGGTACTACTGTATATAAATATATATATATATATATATATATATATATATATATATATATATATATATATATATATATATATATATATATAGAGAGAGAGAGAGAGAGAGAGAGAGAGAGAGAGAGAGAGAGAGAGAGAGAGAACTCAAAATAGCATTCACTTTATCAGAAAAAAATCCTTTCAGTACATAACTGATGTGTTCCTTCAAAATGCCTCATGAAATTGGTTTCAGTCCTTTTCATTGACAAGGATAGGTGGTATGGAAGATATGACAAAACATTTTCGAAAACGTTTTTCCGTTTGCTTCATGGAAGATGAAGTTGCTATATTTGTCACGACTTGGAAAACGTTTCCAGTAACAATGTCAGTTCGAGCAATGGGTAAATTTGGTTCATTTTCTCATTTTTCGTTTGGCACATTTCACTCACTATCTGATTCCTCTCTCTCTCTCTCTATAAATAACATTTTACAACTGCCACGATTTTGAAATATGAATTGGAATAAATCATTTATACAGAAGTTTACAAGTAGATTAATGTTAATGAGTTCCTTTTCACAAACTCAGTCAGGTCAATATCCTTTTTGATCAGGAGTTATTTATATATTTTAATTCAAATAATCCTGTCATTTTAGTGTTTCATTGTACCTATTTAATCTACAAATTAGCGTCTATATTTCAGTAAGCGATTTAGGTACTAAGGAGTATTTGTTTAATTAAATTGCCTTTATCTCTCAGTAACAGCGGATCTTTAAGGAAGGGATTTCCATACTAAGAAATACAATGTAACCTGGGAGCAATTGTTACCTTAAATTTCCTTAATCCTTAAAGTAAATGTACATCTTTAATTAAGAGATTAAATACTTAAAGGTACAATGTAACCTAGGAGTTCAGTATTATTTTCTCAAATCTAAATGTTACGGAGTACGTCAAAAGTATCATAAATAGACTTGTCATCACTAAATTAATTTACTTATTCTATAGCCATACGATATAGTTATAATATCTGCCTTCACAAATAGAGCCTGGTTAAAATCTAATATGCGGTTTATTAGCACTTGAATATCCCACTCTTATAAGAATAATTGTTTATATATTTATTCATCCATTCACATCGTATATAGATTAATTATTTTCCAAAATAAAGACTGGAAAGATTTCATTCCCTCCCAGTAGATTAGAAATCTACATTCCTCTAAAATGATTTGGAATTCCATAATATTCATTGTGGTCCCTATGACGTCATCCAAGTCTTTAGGGTAAATGACATTTTCTTTGTTAGAATGGAAATAAAAAAAAATGTCTTATGCTCTAAAACTTCATTTCCGTTTTGGAAAAGTTTGTTTGTCATTTCATTGTGAATTTCGTTGTTACAGAAATTTTATCGTGATGAAGGAAATGATAAAACCATCCCTTCTTCTTTAATATATACAGTTAGTAGTCAAACAAAAAGAACATTTTCCTCACTAAGAAGTAAAAGAATTTTGTTAATCAATTAATCTTAAAATAAAGGAAACCTCTGCACCGGGATATATTTCGTTTTTTTTTTCACAGTCAATGTCTTTTTAAATGAAAAATTACATGACATGCATTAAACACATTGTAATTAAAACCAGTCCTTACGAACAGGCATCTCATTAGCATCCTGTCAGAAGGTACTGCAATCGAGCTTATTACCTCTAAAGAGGACAGGAGAAACTTCCCAGAATCCTTTTTAATATATATATATATATATATATATATATATATTATATATTATATATATATATATTTATATATATATATATATATATATATATATATATATATATATATATATATATATGATTTTTTGTCCGTAGGAGAACTGGTTATTATAGAAACAAACATTTTTAGGGTGTCCATGGCTGAAGAACTAGTTATTGTATAAACGTGAATATCTAAGCTTATCTTTAGTGTTTAAGGCTGTAGAATTTGTAGAATATAGTTTCTGACCAATTGAAGAATTGATTATTAGATATATATAAATATCTTAGGTTATTTCGGTGTTTAGGGCTGTAGAAATCGTAGAATATAGCCTTTTGGCCCGTTGAAAAACTGGTTATTGTCATATCAGATATATATACTTTGTGTCCTTATGGCTACAGAATTTGTCTAATATAGTCCTTTAAGCTCATTGGAGAATTAGTCACTGTTTAAGTATATATATCTTGTGTTTTTTGTGTGCCGATGGCTTTAAAAAGCGTTATTTAAAAGAATGTAACCTACAGAAAGGCTTACAACTATATCTAAAGACACTATTCTCAAGAGAATTACAGAGCTCTCGGGTAAATTGATGGTACTAGCCAATATCAAGTTAGCATACCAGCAATTATACACACATGGGAAAACACATACCAACCCAGACATACTATATATGCATGCACATCGAATACATGATGTGCATAAATAGGATATGAAAACATATTGCTTCGGAACTGGGTTTCCTATTCCCCACTAAAATAGGACATCAAAATAGAAACATGGATACGCTATAAGGCAGAAGTCAACTAAAGTACTTAAAGATCTGCAACTTCATGAATTAGGAATATTGATTTTTTTATCATTTGATAATTGCCTTTAAAATTACTTTCAGTTCTTGGGTTTATATCTTCAAAATTAAACGTATTTCACATGCAAACAGAACTAGTAATAAATGCTATCGTTGGCCTGATATAATGCTGTATGAGCCGCAGCCCATGAAACTCTCAGCCGCCCGTAGAAACCTGTGCTGTTGTGTTGCCCAGAAGCAAGATCATGGCTAACTTTAGCCTTGTATAAAATAAAGACTACTGGGGCAAGAGGGCTGTAATTTGGTATGCTTGATGATTGGGGGGTAGATAATCAACATACCAATTTGCAGCCCATTAGCCCCAGTAGTATTTAAGATCAGAAGACGGACAAAAAGAGTGAGGACAGAAAAAGTGCGTGCGGACGGACCGACAAAGCCATCTCAATGGTTCTCTTTTACAGACAACTAAAACGAGAGAATCTGAGAAAAACTCAATTGGCAGCAAGACTTGAAAAATAGAGTCGATGGCACCTCGGAGAATGAAAAGTATTCTCCTAACAGATTCACGCCTAATCAGGGTCTCTGATCAGTTAATGAATGCTGCCAGCAGAGAAGGATTCAACAAGGACCCTTCGGAAAGACGAGCACAGGATCCAAGCCAGTCTCTGGAAAAGATGAAATGACTTCCCCTGGTCGACTGCCCCAAGATGTAGCATGAATTATTCTATTTCATCCACAAAGACTTGTAATTGCTAGGATAAGCTGAGTCTGATATAGGAAATGGTGCTAAAGATTATTGTTTCGAGCTTATTTTGTTTATTTCATTTTTACGCAATTAACTAAAAGGTTATCCTAATTCTTGCGGCTTTGATTACATCGCTTTTGATACAAACACTCATTTGATGAAAACTAAACCGATTTATTTATTTATCAATTTGTAGTTTCATCATTTTCCGATTCAAATGCTCACTCTTAAGTGCACTGTCGAGCCTGAGTAAGGATTTAGATGCTGTACGCACTAAAAACATTATGGTACTTGTACTACATGTAATCCAAGTTTTGTTTTGTATCCAATATTACAAAATATCATTAACCCGTTCAATACTGCAATAATATCATCAGTAATATTATATTAATGTTTTACTTTCATGTGTATTTTTTTATATATTATGGGCCCCTTCTTGTGGGACTACCTCAAGCCTAAATATTTGCCTCAGAGTTCATTGCAAATCTGGTGATTCAAATAAACTTCGGTTGTGTGCGGTGGGGGAGAGTTGTCCTTCTTCCATTAAATTGTTAACAATTGCTAATTTTTGCAAAGTGATTCATCTGTGGCCCATGCACAATGGGTCGTGGCTGGTGACCGTGGCTGGTGACGTCATGCAGGCCGATGGTTTTTTTAATCGCTAGGGAAATGAGCTACTAGCCTATGCTCCTCAAATTCACATTATACAGCAACAGTATTTAGTACTTTGTTTTGATTAGTAATAATAATAATAATAATAATAATAATAATAATAATAATAATAATAATAATAATAATAATAATAATAATAATAATGATAATAATAATTGAGAAACAAATCCACAATTATGTATATGTACATATATTTAAAGATAAATCTGTACAGAAATCTTTCGGGAAAAGTTCGAGTCCCCTAAAGATTGAAAAAGGGACCCGAACAGTTTCGCAAAAGCTTTCTGTACAGATTTATCTTTAAATATATGGACATGAACACAACTGTGGATTAATTTTTCTATTTCAAGATTAATGCTACTATGAGTTATTTCTAAAACAATCAATATTATTATTAATAGTAATAATAATAATAATAATAATAATAATAATAATAATAATAATAATAATAATAATAGTAATAATAATAATAATAATAGGTTAGTTCTTATATTTGATAACTCTGACAATAAAGCGTCAATCAATTGTTAGAAAGAGACGTTAAATGAAGAATACATCTCCAGTTTTTGTTATTATCATTAATTATTACCATTATTATTTTGAGTTTTTAATGCAAAAGGGAAGTTTTAGCACTTCGAGAATCTTGGACTGAATGCCCCAAGCGACGCCAAAGCCATATACTACACTCATTGTTGATCTTAAATGTAAAGTATAATAAAAAAAAACATGGAAATAATATGACAGTATGTGCTAAAAATAATAAATTACATATTCCAAATAGAAATGGGATGGAAATCATATGGTTTTTATAATAAATGGTACGCCACTATTCGGAAAAAAGAGAACACTTTAGCATCATGACCTCTTGACGTCTGAGGAACTGCTTAGATTTGGCTTAGTTGCACTAAACAAGATTTTATCTTGAAAACAACCACCCAGCAATGTTGTAATATATAATTAGTAAAACCCCTATTCAGAATATTAACTAACCTTCATCATTGAAAATTAAGCTTTAAATAATTCACATGTAGTTCTGATAATATTCATTCATGTATATTATTTCATAAAACTTTTTATGGGCAGAGTTTAATTCATATTCAATCACCTTTTTTCATATAGAAAAGGTTCTGTGTATTATACCTTCAAATCAGTAGTTTGATAACAGCTGTAAATACTCAATTTCCCACTGTAACAATGATACCATCGTTATCCTAACTATTTCCTGGATCCATCACTCAGATCTTTTCTAAATCAGTATTTTAAGTGGAAAAGGCAACTACTAATGCCATCTATTGACACCCTGAAGCAAAACTTACCGAAAAGGCACTTCAATTCAGAACCTATTGTGTTTATTCCATAACTATGTACAGTGGGGCTCAAATCTCATGCGACATGACTTCATAGGATTTCGTTCAAAATTCACTAACTGGCAACCTAGCATGCTCCATATTTATCTAATATTTCAATGCGGAAACGCGATTATTTCATAAAATAAGGCTGCAATATGGTTCATAACAATGAAATCTATCATATATATCAAAATTGTAAGAAAATATTACGTTTAGGCAAATTTAGGAAAAAACGGTAACGAAACATTTCGAAAAGTTTCGTTCACTAACGCCGATGCGTTCGACAAATGATTTTTTTCAACAAACGAATTTTTAAATGTTGAAATAAAAGAAAAAAGGAATAAGTGTTCATAATATTGCAATATATTCTGAGCTGTAACCATTATAGTCCCATTCGATTATTTTACGCTTCGACATTGAAAAACTAAGCAAAAAAATTCAAATAAATGAAAGTATTTATTTATAGTATACTCAAACGCATCCATGATATCAACGGGTAGGTGTGGCCAGTGCGTAACACAACCATTTGAGTGGGAGTGGCGGGAACATGAATCACCTAGGTCCTAGACCTAGACAACCGCGAGCAGAGACTTCAAGATCGGATAGGAATGCAATCATTGAATTACATGGAGCAAACATTTCCAAAAATGAAATTGCCCGTCGTCTTAGTATACACAGAGCGACAGTGTTTAGATGACTGAAAAGGCACAGTGTAGGGCAAGGACTGTCTAATCAACGAAGAGCTGGTCGTCCCCGTTGCACCACGGAGGAGAAAGACGAAGAAATATTTGGTTTTGTTCGGTCACACCCCATTACTACATCAACCGCAGTGCTACGAGCAACAGATTTACACATATCAAGGCATACGATATACCGTCGGTTGCGAGAAAGAGGGCTTGAGTGCAGAATCCCAGCGCGAAAACCATTTCTAACACCAGCTCACAGGGAACACCGACTTGGCTTTGCTCTACAGCATCTTCCCAGTGATAAGCAGTTTTGGGAAAACATAATTTTTTGTGATGAAAAAACCTTCTGCAATGACCAACAAGGAGGCTTTATTGCTGGCGTTCACCAAATACAAGGTAATGCTGATGATTATGAGAGTGTTTCCTTTTTTTTCTTTTATAGCTAACATAGTTATGAGATGTAGGACTATCAGCATAGACTAGTAATTGTTAAATATATCTTTAATCCTGCTGTTGTTACTTTCAAGAATGAAAATAGTCTACCACGGGTAGTGTCTTTTGTCAAAAATAATATTATAGTAGTATTACCATTATGAATTTAGAAATCGTCCATCGTAGGCCTAATTTTATATCAATTTTTCTAAGCATGTAGGCCTATTTTGGACATACATATATATATATATATATATATATATATATATATATATATATATATATATATATATCTGTGTGTGCGTGTGTGTGTGTGTGTGTGTGTAGAGAGAGATTAAAAAAAAATCCCCCTTTTCAGGTATGCAGATAACCATATTCAACAACATCGTCGAAGCGGCAGAATTTCAGTAGGACTTTGGGGTTGGATGGCGTCTTGCGGACCAGGAGCACTGGTGCCTATTCATGAAAGACTGGATAGCTATCAGTATGTAGAAATACTGGAGGAAGTGCTGATACCCCCTGTGAGAACTCTGCTCCCCGAACTTATGCCCCATCGCTGCATTGCCATGGACAACTCGCCTGTTCATAACAGTAAATTAGTTAAAGATTGGTTGAAAAGTCATCCAGAAATCGTTCGTATTGAATGGCCCGCCAAATCTCCCGACTTAAATCCAATAGAGAATTTATGGGGTATCATGACTAAGGGAAGGGAAGGTGGTATTCCAAATACAAAACACGCTTTAATTTCCCACTGTTTGTCAGTGTGGGAATCCTTCAGAGGAACTGACGTATGTAAAAATTTAGTAGATTCAATGCCCAACAGGATTAATAGAGTAATCGATCATTTAGGCTCTCATACAAAATATTAATTTCTTATTTCTTTAGGTATTATAGTTTCCTTATTATGGTGTAAAAATATATGTATTTCAGTTAAATATGATGTGTTACTGTTAAAGCTCTCAAGTATTTTATTTATCTATTTATCCAAATAGGTCTACATGAATGTAATTTTTTCTTTTTTACTTGTGTTAGGACAATGAAATGCTCTTAAGAACATTTACTTTATATATGTTACAGGAATGTTTGTGTTTTCATAAAAATAGAATTAATTGTGTTATATTTCTTTACTTTACCACTAAAAATACTACCAATATAACAGATTTTCGCCATGCAAGTTTCGGATTACCTTGTTAACGCAAGACATTGTTCCTAGGCCTAGATGTGTTATTTTCTCTACATGCTAAAAATACATTACAATAACGCTCACATTCTAATCATTTCTGGCCAGAGAGCATATGAAATAATCCGCATATTCTCGCACTTTAAGTTATCCAATGAACCAACTACACACCAAAATTAAGCGGCACGACATTTATGAAAATAAGTCTTCGTTAGTCACATTTTTTTTTTTTTTTTTTTTTTTGCATAGGCCCAGACGACGTTAATAGTAATGAACTATTTAATTGGATATCTATCTTCTCGAGATAATTTAGCAAAGAACGGATAATCTCTAAAAATAAACCTTTAGTAAATTAGATTGCATCTCAGTAGTCTTGGATATTTTTGTTAGACCTATAAATCATTAACGCAGCATACACACCGTTTGAAAATAGCGTAAAACTTCGAAATCCAAATGAAACTGTTTGTAACGTATAATTCTAATTTTAAAAGTTTGTTATAACTGTTGAGGTATTAGACCTACGGTCATATGCTGTAGAGGTAGTTGGAATGAACACTTCGAGTAGCAAGTTGTGCATGCTGGCATTGGAAACCCCACCAATCTTGTGTCGCCGTGCCAGGAGCTAACCAGTGAAAAAGTATAAGTATTCAGTTCATTTGATATAAACTACGAATGATACCAGTGCAGTACATGAAAGAGAGCATATCTATATATTCTTCAGGAAAATAGTATTTGTTGTGAACTCGCAAACTTGTCGACGTATGACATTCGAAATAAAACAAAAAGCGCTACTTGGCAACTGTTACGTTGAGTCTGAGAATCTGGACGATACAAAAAGAATCATGTCGCACGAGATTTGAGCCCCACTGTACAACAACATTTGCATATACGTATGTAGAATGACTGACGTTGAAAATTAATAACTCTGGTGAAATGTTATGGTCACTTAGGACGAAGACGAAGCAAAATTAAAACTTTCACAAGGATTTTCGCGACTTAGACTCTGGTATTACGCAAAGTCACCTTGACGGTAGGCGGGCCCACATCCAGTAGGGCCAACCAATTGTTATATTTCACATTTTATTATAGACTAATATTCAACTGTTTCGTGACAACATGTCAGAGAGAGTGAATTTTTTGAACAGTTACTTTTAATCTTGATGAATAGAATATTAGGTACACTAACTACTCAATTCCTCCATTGCAAATTTTTATTAGGTTTGTATTCAGGATAGACTGGACACCGAGCGAGCACTTCCGCCGACGTTGAAACAGAATTATCAACAGTTATTGTGTAAAAATCTTTTCAGTGGTACGGAAAGATGGGACAATATACCCACATGAATTTTAGGAAATTAGTTATGTTTCGCCTTTGATATTATATTTTTCTAGTTCTGTTTCACGGTATATCAATATCATCTCTAAGATCTGGGGGTTGGCTAACCTTATTACCAAACACCCACCGGAAAAAACGACGCCCAATAAGTTAAGAATTTCTGTTCATTTTGAGCGAATTTGAAAATTACGATTAAAACAATAATTATATTTTTATTAAACGTTCTGTTTTTATTTATAAAATATCTTCGAAACTGTTCAATTTCCATTAGTATAAAATGCTCGAAGGTCATTGAGCATTCAGGAATGCCAACTTTCGAGAAACGAAATTACTTGAATTTCAGTTATTAAGTAAATTTTGAGAACAGAGAAGACTTTGATTTGGATATTTTCCTTTTTGATTCCGACAGAGAATAGTTAATTATTTTCAAATAATAAATTGTAACAGCTTCTTGTCGTGTTAGCAATCCTGCAGCCTCTTTCACCATAGGACACGAAAGACCGGTGATTCAGTGTCGCCAGAACGACGATCGGGCATTTGTTTTAAAACTTTTTATTTTTAAACATTTGCATCCTCATTGGGCATCAATTTCAGAAGGATTTAGTAATCTGATTTATTGCATTAATCAAATAATTAGCAAGAATATTACTTGCCATTTTTGGTAAAAACTAAATAACATTGGCTTTTGCCAAGCAAAAATATAGATCTTTCAAAGTTGTCAACAGATGTCGTTAGTATGGCTCGTAACTATATTCTCTGATATTCGAATAAACATATGTTTAGGTGGTATCTGTAGAGAATGATTTATTTTTGTATTATTTATAAATGACACTTCAGGTTTTATTAGTAATGTTGAAGAAATAGCGTGAAAAATACCATCTCTCTCTCTCTCTCTCTCTCTCTCTCTCTCTCTCTCCTTCCGTGGATACTGAGAAGACATTACAGTTTATCAAATTGACTGTGTGATATTAACTAAAGATAGGCATAACTACCTATAATGTCATTGGAAATTTGAAATACAGTTAGACTTCAGTTGCATTTATTTTGTATTCCATATGAATTCTTTTGGCATACCCCAATTACCATATAGATGTAAACAATATTATTGTTACTATGTACCTACAAAAATGTCTGACGCCAGTGTGCACAATAAATTGATTAAAACAAATCTCTCTCTCTCTCTCTCTCTCTCTCTCTCTCCTCTCTCTCTAATTAACCCTTTAATGTCTGCATTTTGAATGATTTTAAGTAAAGGCACTTTATGAGAAGAAAACCAAAAATCCCCATTTTATTATTTCCTTTATTTTTTTAATGTGTTACCAAAATGGGAACGTTGGACACTTGGGAGGTACAATCTCAGTATAGAAAATAAAAATTGGGCGTTTTTCAAAAATTAACGAAAAAACAGTTTTTTGTGTAAATCTTAGAGTATAACATTATTTTGTTCCATTAATATTAATTACTTTATTGTTTCTTTGATTCATTGAGAAATAATTGAGCTTCTTGTGGAATTGATACTACACTTATTATGGAGCCTTTTATCACAATTTCTACGATTCAGGGGTGTGTATCACACTTTCTGCGATTCAGGGGTGTGTTCTTCTTACAGACATAGCACCCACCTTGAGAGCATTGCTCAAGGATGTGGTTTATCTTATCATATTGTACTGCCCTTAGTACAGGTGATGCTGGACTTCCTTGTCTGTTTGTGGATGTTTGGATTTTTACCAGTGTACGAGGTACTTTACGCCTGAAATCCTTATGGGTTACTCGACAGCTAGCTACAACGAAGAGATTTAGTAGTTGGGAGAATATATTCCACCACCATTTCTTTGATCTCAGCCTTGGCCTGTAGGTTGACATTTTGTCGCATACATGTACCCCAGCCAATCCTTTATAATACATGCTTATTAGATAATGCTGTTGCACTGTCCTTTTTCCTTTTTTCTTCACCCATCTATTAACATTCTGAATATGACCGACTCCATAGTAGTTACTGGCAATTGTAACAATAGTGTTATCATTCCATCTTGCACATCTGATCTGTAGTTGAAAGAACCTATCTTTTTTCTCAATTTCCTTCTTTGGTAAAAGAGGACATTTTCCTGTGCGGTTTTCTCTGATTGTTCCACAAACACGGAAGTCTTTTTTAAGATCAACCATCAGTGCATAGCTGGTGAAAAAGTTGTCAAAAAATATAACATATGATTCCTCATTCACTACTGGCTGCGACATGTCCATATCGACTTGAGATCCACGTGGCAGCTTCCTGTTTTTTTTTTTTTTTTTTTTTTTTTTTTTTTACTTACCACAGTAAATTGAAGAGTTATAGAATAGCCATAAACATTGCACACCATCCACATCATATAACCAAATCTGACAGGTTTATTTCGCATGAAATGCTCATGATAAGGGATCATTGATTCATCAATGCTCAGAAATTCATGAAGCATGAAAAATACTGTTTCTTACAAGTCTCTCTGATCATATCGAGCAGGGGTGAAATCTTTGCCATTCTTTATTTTGCCAGGTTATTGTTATCTGCAACATGAAAATAATTCTTGATAGATATGAACTTTACCCTGCTCATAGTATTAGGAAATATTGGTATAGCTAAGTCATCACTTGTCGACCTAAAGTCATTCACAGATGGCACACAACTTATCAAAACTAATCCCAAAAACTTTGTCATATCTTCCTCATCAATACAGAAATCCTTGTCGCTTTTATCTCGTTGGGCATACAAATTCGTTTGTGCGGTCAGAGGACTAATGATCTCACCCGGGAAGAACAGCTTATATATCTCAAATATTCCTTCTAAATGAGCTTCACAATCACGTCTAAGAACTGAGTGTAGATCAGTGATAGATTTTCCGATTTACGCCATCTTCCATTTTCTCTGAAGTTTTCGACCTCTTCGTCTTCATTTTCATGAACTTCAAACTCTCCACTAATGTCATCAGGCATCCCTTCTCTATCAAGAGCATCAGCTTCATTTTCTTCACCATCACTCTCAGCAGGCTGGTCACCAACAAAAGGAGGTAGAATGACGATATCAAGATATGATCAATATCTACAGCAGAATTTGATTGAGTTACTATTTCAGCAGCATCACGTAGGAATCGATAGCACATTCGAGAGGAGGTATTATTGCATCAAAACAGCTTAGGGATGCACCTTAAGGTTTTCCACTAAGAAGTATGTTGTATCATATAATAGAAATGCACATGCAGTGCCGATTTATTCATATAGAATATTGTGATCCCAATAAATATATATATATATATATATATATATATATATATATATATATATATATATATGTGTGTGTGTGTGTGTGTGTGTGTGTGTGTGTGTTTGTGTATATATATATGTATGTTCTTTGTTTACAAAGTCCCTATTGATTCTGTGCTAGAATATTTAAGTAATGAACTTGTACTGCATGAATTGCCTATGTCCGTTAGTCACATAATTTCCTTAATTAAGTTATGTATTTGTGATTGCAGATTTATTTTTAATGGAGAATATTACCAACAAATATTTGGTATGGCCATGGGTAACCCTTTATCACCTCTCCTTTCAAACTTATATATGGAATTTTTTGAGAGACAGCACCTCCCGAATATCACACTTATCCCCTTAAAATGGTACCGATATGTCGATGATATCTTAGTAGTCTTACCTGGTGGTATCGATGTAAATGATTTACTGTCTAAATTGAATAATTTAGTGCCATCCATAAAATTCACTGTTGAAATTGAAAATAACAATGTCATCCCTTTCCTAGATGTATTAATACATAGAGAATCTTTCCAATGCAAATTCAGTATTTATAGAAAACCCACAAATAATTTAACATATGTACATTTTTATTCTGGCCACCATCTTAATATTAAAATTTCAATTTTTTCTTCTATGTTCCCACGCGCTTTGCGTATCACGAGTCCACAATACCTGGACCAAGAAATAGAATACATAAAAAAGAAAAGATAGGAAACGATCTCTGCTACCCACCTTATTTAATTGATTTATGTTATCAAAAAGCTCATAAAAGTTTTATAATGTTGCTATTAATGAAAAAAGAAATCCCTAAAAATGTACTTAGCTTACCTTATTTTCGTGGATTTGAAACCATAAAATCAATATTTAAATCGTTTAATGTTAATGTAGTGTTCTCTTATAACAATACCATTAAAGATATGCTAATTAAGAATAGTCCCGTAACAAATAACAACATCATTTACAAAATTCCTTGTAAGGATTGCCCATCGTTTTACGTTGGTCAGTCTAGTAAAAATTTATGTGTTCAGATTAAGCAGCATATGTATTCAGTTAGAACAGCCCAGACTTCAAATGCACTGTTTATCCATCTGAGTGAAAAATCTCATTGTATTAATTGGGGTGATACCTCGGTAATTGCTAGATCTAATGATTATGTTTCAAGAAATTTACTGGAATCGGCAATTATACAAATCACTAATAAAAACAACCTAAATCTTAGTCTGGGAATGTTACCATTTGGACGCCATATATTTGTAAGATGTTTTTATGAAGGACCTCAAAATAAATGAACAACTAATAAATTAGTCCCACATGTATATAGTTATAAAATTCTCTCTCTCTCTCTCTCTCTCTCTCTCTCCTCTCTCTCTCTATCTCTCTCTCTCTCTCTCTCTCTCTCTGGTTCGATATTCTCTCTCCCTCTTTCTCTTGCTCGATATATATATATATATATATAATATATATATATATATATATATATATATATATATATATATTATATATATATATATTTATATTTTCTTTCGTCTTTTCATTAATAACAATTTTTGTTGGGAAAAATTTGTGTAAAAATTCATGATATTAAATTGTATATGCTCCCGTGTTGTTTTCAAAATATACTGTTTTTCTGGAAGAATCACCTGTTTACTGCGGGTATCCTTCAAGGTGTGGCTAGCCTATGACTCCTCCTCCTCTCTGTAAAGTGAAAATCGCCCTTATGGCTAATCTGGTAGTGTCAGTATGTATATTAAGCCTTCTTTTGACTATGGTGTTCTTTGTAAAATCAGTATGCCTCAGTAAAGGGTCCTAATAGGACCGAAAGTACTCGGCTAACTCACTTTTTCATTTTTTTCCTTCATGGCAAAAAAAACTTTATATATATATATACATATATATATACATATATATATATATATATATATATATATATATATATATATATATATATACATACACACACACACACACACACACACACACATATATATATATATATATATATATATATATATATATATATATATATATATATATATATATATATTATGATGAAGTGCCAAGTATCTGGCTACTACACTTAACAATCATTAATTGTTACCTCACAACAGTCAGACACCTGAACCTTCATCACAGGTACTAAACGACTGAATACTCTAATGGCTACAGTGATCCCTTAAACAACTTACCAGTGCAGAAAATCGGACTAAGGTCATCAAAACAGGTGTGAGGTAATCTTATATGTAATTATATTAATTAAAGGGCATCACTCCAACAACAACTTTAAAATTCTAAGTATTTCCCTGATTTCAGAAGTCTAAGTACTTCCCTGCTTCTAACTCTCTTCAAGTAAATTGAAGGAAAACAGCTCAATTACCACTCTATGTTTCTACCTAAATAAATCATATATTTACTTAAATACAAAAAATTATCATCAAACACCAAATTTCATAAGTGCAATTCACAATATCAGGGAAAATTACTGTTACTTGAAAACAAAGCAAAGTTTAATTAATTCTTGAATTAATTAGATAAAATTAAATCAAAATTAATTTCTTACAAAATTCAAGAATATTGATTCAGTCAAAATTCAGAAGTGTTAGGTAAAAATTAAAATTTAGAAATTAATTCACAAGTGCTAAACTACACTAAAACTTGAAAAAGAATTCTAAGTAAGTGCAAATTAATTCACAAGTGTTAAATTCAATTAAATGTGCAATGAATAATTAATGAAAACAACTAAGTTAATGAAATTGTGAATGCAAAAGAGAACACAGAAAAATATGTAAAATACCAAAATTGTAAAAAGCAATAATCACAGAGAACATAAAATAAAAACACACACTTCAATAAGAAAAATGGATAAATGCACAAAAATCACTTCAAATGAAACAAACACAAAACACCAATATCAAACCATTGTAACTATTAGTTGCAACTAATAAATTTTAAATTGCACTTTACCTTGGTACCAATTTTCTTTCTGCTGCAGCCAACTCCAAAAATTTCACGAGTGACCATTCAATAAGTATTAAATCTTTATGTCACTTTACTATCAAGTATGACGAGAGAGAGAGAGAGAGAGAGAGAGAGAGAGAGAGAGAGAGAGAGAGAGAGAGATGTCTGAACGCCAGGGATTCAAAGTCTGTAATGAATGTCTTTCTTAGGGAAAATGAACAGTGGAAATCACACAAAAGGTTTTGGGCATGCAAAAGATGATACAATCTTTCTAGAAGCTTCTAATATGATGTAAATTTACAGAAAATTCATGAAATCTTTACGTGGTACTCGGCAAAGACATACGCATATGAAACAGAAGTCCCTTATCAGACATGATGACATGTATCCAAAACACAACGGAGATCTCAAGATCTCTAATCTGAGTTGACGACAAGTTGTGGAAACAATACGGAGACTTTGTGGTCTCTATCTCGAGGCGTTGACATATTATGGAAACAATTCTATCTTGGAACGGACAAAGTTAATCTCTCTCTCTCTCTATTTTCACAGTCTATGTTATATTAACTTTTACATTGTTATGCGAAATCTGAACATACATTTTTAGACATCCTATAACTCTAAGCTAAATAAGGAATCTGAAAATGTTGCAAAACTCTTTTCTAACATTTTATACAGCCAAGAGAAGATATATGCATTATTAAAGTAGCAGCATATAATATATATATATATATATATATATATATATATATATATATATATATATATGTGTGTGTGTGTGTGTGTGTGTGTGTGTGTGTGTGTGAGTGTCAATGAGTGCTCGTAAATTATAAGCGAGATAACATCTGTTGACACACATTATCGTATAACTGTTATGCACTGACCAATAAGGTCAGCATAATTGATTATATACATTGATAATATCATAGAATTGAGTATATAAAGATTTGAAGCAATAACTCTATACTAAAGAAATAAAGGAAGACGAAAGAGGCAATTACACTTTATTCATACGCTACGAAGTCGTCATCTGGCTCACGTCAATGCTAAGAGGTCATACTGAGCCTTCAAGAAAACGGTCATACGGAAGCTGGGGGTAAGTGGACCGTAAACCAGGATAATACGAATGAACACGAGAAGACCAAATTAAGGAGACAATAAGGAAGACAATAAAATTAATAAGTGGCCATAAAAGAATACTCGTCTAAGGGGAAAATGACCCTAGGACTTTTACGAAACGTACTAGACGGGACACACAAAGATGTAACACCAACTTAGAGAAAAGAAGTCATGACAACTGGAAGAATTCTGCCTCGGGACCCGAGTGAAATGTTACGGTAATCGGCGCTTAATTATATAGGGAATCCTTCAATCATTTAGGAGATGATGTTGAAGAAATTAGGTCATAGGGGACCAGAATTACCTTCTCAGAGGCCGATAGAAGGCAGTGCGTGCGACTTCTATCACAATGTTGTGTCGAAGGAAGTCCTTTCAGTTATAGTCTAAGCCTTAATGCCGTGTATGGTTAAAGAATAAAATATTTTTCAAATCTATTACAGAGAAAAAAATAAACCCTTCAGTTTTGCAAACTGATGCCTTGAAAAGCCTTGAGCAATTTGAGTAAAGACTCGAATTTGAACTATATAATAAGCTGAGAAAACGACAACCCAGGTATCATACTATGTCACTACACTGCTTCCAAAAGATAAAAAAAAAAAAAAAAAAAAATATGTAAATTTATACACCGCATGATTTGGGAAAGGAAAATGGACACCAGAAATTGAAGCTTCTATCATATCAAATCTGTAACCAAATGAATGTAAATTTCGTAGACAGCAATCTGATATCTGAAATATGGTTTCTAAAACAGTTGTCAAATACCTACAGAAATGTAAGGTACTAGAGGTATAGGTAATCATAACGGGTCGGATGAGTCCTAACTCGGCCTTCACTTCAGTAAAGTGCATACAATAAGAAGCAAAACATGATAAATACAGTCTATGAATCTTATTGCCCTTGTGTACCTCAATAGCCTGTCATAGAGGACGAAAGAAAACAGCAGATAGAGTTCATGTATGGCATTCATTTTTGGAAAAGTTCCTTACTGTTTTCAAAAAGGATGAAGATATCACAACGCACATTTACGATACAAATACACATACACACAGAAGTAGTTTTCAGCCAATACTTCCAAATAACATCAGGTTATCCAAGGCGCTGTCCGAGAAAAAAAAATCTTCAATAACTGTCACTGGCATCCAACGTCCCGGATGTGAAGGGCAGTTAATGGATAATAACCATGAACTCGAATATTACTGTCCGATTTTATGATTTCGTCTGAGAGACGAGTGCTATACATACTAGCCCTCTTAAGCCGGAGCCCTAAAAATCAAAACGTCTCCCGTATGCCGGGCCTGGTTTGGAGTGAGCGCGGAAGTGGAAAAAATAATTTTTTCAAAAAATTACAGCGCGCGTACTTTTGAAGATTAAGAGTTCATTTTTGGCTCCTTTTTTTGTCATTGCCTGAAGTTTAGAATGCAACCATCAGAAATGAAAAATAATATCATTATCATATGTAAATAATGCGATATATGGTAGCGAAAAAAAAAAATTCATACATAATTGTATTCAAATCACGCTGTGCAGAAAACGGTCAAAGCTAACCAGTTACTTTTTTTTGCGTTGTATTGTACACTAAATTGCGATCATTTTGATATATAATACATTGTAAAACAATAAAAGTAACACCGGAAAAATATTATCACAAATGATGTACGAATTCGTAACGCGCGGACGCAAAAAAATATTTTTTTCATAAATTCACCGTAATTCTAAATAATGTTCTAGAGACTTCCAATTTGTTTCGAAATTAAGACAATGATTGAATATTACGATACTGTAAGAGTTTTTAGATTAGAATTGCAGATTTCGACCATTTCGGACGAGTTGGCCAAATTTGACCGAATGTCGAAATTTTAATATATATATTTTTTCATATGCATATTTCGAAGATGGAAAAAGCTACAACCTTCAATTATTTTTTTATTGTATTCTTCATGAATTTTGCGCACATTTTGATATATGAAACTCTATAAAAAGCTAATATGAAAAGGAGCAAATATTAGGATAATGCCATGTACGTATTTCGGAGACTTGCGGCCGCGAATCGGCGCGCGGAGTGAAGGTAAATATATTTTTCAAAAATTCACCATAAATCACAATATTGTTTAGAGACTTCAAATTTGTTTCAAAATGAAGAAACATGACGGAATATTACTAGGCCGTAAGAGAGTTTTAGCTTACAATTGCGTTTTTTCAACTATTTCGGTAGAGTCAAATTTGACCGAACGTGGTTTTTTTCTATTTATCGTGATTTATATGCAAATATTTCGAAAAAAGAGAAAAGCTACAACCTTCAATCATTTTTAGTTGTATTCTACATGAAATTGCGCACATCATAATAAAAACTTTATGAAACAGCTCTAATTTTAAATGGTGCAAACATTTCGACAATCGCACAAAAAAATTCTGATTTTTCGGAAGAGTTACCGCGCGAACGTAATTTTTTTTTTTTCATAAATTCACCATAAATCAAAATATTGTGCTAGAGACTTCCAAGTCGTTGCAAAATGAAGGTAAATGATTGAATATTACTAGAATATAAGAGTTTTAGCTTACAATTGCGTTTTTCGACCATTTCGTAGAGTCACAAAGCTGACCGAAAGTTGAAATTTTTGCACTTAACGTTATTTATATGAAAATATTTCAAAACTGATAAAAGCTACAACCATGGGTTGTCTTTTGTTGTATTGTGCATGAAATTGCGCACATTTCCATATATTAAAACTTTATGTAACGGCAAATTTAAAAGGGTGCAAACATTAGGACAATCGCACGAAAAAATTTATCGGAAGAGTTATCGCACGAACGTAAGGAAAAAGTTTTTTCATAAATTCACCATAATCGAAATATTGTGCTAGAGACGTCCAATTTGTTGCAAAATGAAGGCAAATGATTGATATTACTAATATAGAATTTTAGCTTACAATTGCGTTTCTCGACGCATTTCTGTAGAGTCAAAGTTGACCGAAGGTTGAAATTTTTGCACTTATCGTTATTTATAATGAAAATATTTCAAAATTGATAAAAGCTACAATCATGAGTATTTTTTAGTTGTATTGTGCATGAAATTGCGCACATTTTCACTATATAATACTTCATGTAAAGGATAATTTAAAATGGTGCAATAATTATGTCAAAGTGACGAAATAATTTCCGAGATGTGTCACTGATACTTTTTAGTGCGATAGAAAGAAATTCGCGCTTGCGCGCCTGCGTAGCGATTGTAAACAAAACAACGCCTTGATCCGTGAACTCCCAGCATCCCCCAAGGCGCGTGATACAAAAGTTTTCGGCTGGTAGGCCTATAAGTATTTTTCCGCGAATTTTTAAAAAAACTTTTTGAGCCGACGTATGATACGTCCAATCGGCATACGGGAGACATTTTGACTCGACGTTTAATACGTCCAATCGGCGTAAGAGGGCTAGTAAACCTTGTTGAGTGCTGTGGTACAGGAGCCATTTTGATTTTTCTGATTTCACTCGCAAATAGAAGCGAGAATTGCAGACAGTTTTATTTAAAATAAAAAGTTTTTGACCAATGTCAAAAGAACTGAAAGTCGACAATATTTAAAAATATTTACTTTTAGAAGTTTATGGGAGACTAAATTTAATGCAATGCAACTTTTAACAAAATTCTGTTCTCCCAAAGACTAAGATGATGTAGATTTAAAGGGAGCATAACATTACAGGAATATACTTTATTCTCCAAAGCACAGTTTATTTTTCGGAGTTACGGGCTATGATCCATTTGTCTTTAATAGACATTTAGAAATTATTTTTTCAAGAGATTAATCTTATTATTTGTTAAAATATGTTACGTTTTCAGAGCAGAAAATAATAAAGGGATGACAATACTAACTAAAAGGTTCAGATCAGATAGTATTAACAATTTTATACTAAATGTGCCTTCAGTTTTCTGAGGATATTGCCTATATCTGCCTTATAAATTCAGTATAATCACTACACCTCTTCAATATTCTAAAAAGGGTATTTTTTGCATTCTAAAGAACACTCCAAGTGACAATAAGACCTTCTTGTTATTTGACTTCTTAAATATATCTGAAGATAAAGTGGGTATTAATTCTAACAATTACGGTAGAGCAAGAAGATATCTCCATTAAAAAATTTTTCTTTACGCCTCTTACCTATTTCAGTTACCAAGAAGTGCAAGAGAAATGTCAAAGAACTTGAACTGCAAAGATAAATTATTATATACTGTAGTGTTCGTATGTAGAATTGTGGGGAAAACAATGAAAAAATTTAATTATAAGAGAAAGAAGCTGGAAAAACCACATGTATTTTCTATATATATACATATATATATATATATATATATATATATATATATCATATAATATATATATATAT
>NC_087201.1:69057637-69082637 GCF_015104395.2 Macrobrachium nipponense
TACTGGTATGTATTTGTATACATGTATGTATCTATACACACACACACACATATATATATATATATATATAGTACATATATATATGTATATATATTATATATATATATATATATATATATATATATATATATATATATATATATATAAAACCTCCAGAGGATGTCCATGATACAACGATTAAAACTGATAAATTTATTCCACAAACGTTTCGCACATGAAATTCTCTGTGCATCATCAGACTGTGAAAGATAAAGACACATTTATAAATAAAAAACAACCTGAATTTTCCAACATCAGAAATCATGCCTTTAATTGCAAAATTGAAGTACAAAAAGAACAGTTTTCCATAATAGACCATGTCAAACATCCTGACCATTTAACTACCCTTGAGTCTTTATATATCAAGAGGCTTGTTCCCTCTCTTAACAGTAATAAGTCCTCAGCAACTCTGTATCTGGCATAGTTGAATTCGTTACTTTTATCTTGTCTTAGTTCAATCCATCTTCTCTCCTCACAATGAACGGTTGGTGTCTAAGCAGTCTCTTTTAACCTATATTTTACTTTTTTACTTTGTTCTTTTATGTAATTTTAAGGCTATTTTTAATATATGTGAATTCCTGTTTTTTGCACTTTTATTGTTTTTTATTTATAAATGTGTCTTTATCTTTCACAGATTGATGATGCACAGAGAATTTCATGTGCGAAACATTTCTTGGAATAAATGTATCAGTTTAATCGTTGTATCATGGACATCCCCTGGAGGTATATATAATATATATATATATATATATATATATATATATATATATATATATATATAATTATATATGTATTGAGCAATTTCGACCAAACTTGGTATGCATACTACTTACCATCTGCGAAGGAACACCATGGGGTTAAGACATCACTGGCACCAAAGGAAGGGGGTGTGGGAAGGAGGGAAATGTAGAAATTACAGAAAACGAAAAACATTATTATCCAATCTATAGTTTTCGAGGTCACCGAAATAAATAGTGACACTCCTGATGTCCTGTAAGTCCAAGTTCAGCCCTGACAGGAGGGGGGTGTTAAGAAGTGGGTGGGTAGGGGGTGACATGTAAAAATAACCAAAAATAATCGAAAATGACAGACATTAGTGTCTAATCCATTGTTTTTGAGGTCGCTGACAAGAGTAGTGACCATCCCAATGCCCAAATCAAGGTCACTGAGAAGATTAGTAACCATCCCAATGCCCAAATCAAGGTCGCTGAGAAAATAGTGACCCTTCCAAAGCCCTTCAAGTCCGGTTCAGCCCCAAAAGGGAAGGTTGGCAAGGGGGTGACATGTAAAAATAACCGAAACCGACAGATATTAGTGTCTAATCCATAGTTTTCCAGGTTACTGAGATGAATAGTGACACTCCTGCTGCCTTCAAGTCCAAGTTCAGCCCTGATAGGATGGGGGTGAGAAGGGGTGGGAAGGGGTGACATGGAAAAATAACTGAAAACAACATATATTAGTGTCTAATCTATAGTTTTTCGATGTTGCTGAGGTGAATAGTGACACTCCTGAAGCCTTTTAAGGCTAAGTTTAGCCCCAGTAGGAAGGGGGAGTAGACAAGCAACTATCTTAACAGGAATGAGAATAAGAGAGAGAGTTTATCGGTTGTAATCTAGAGATTTCCCAGGTAGAGCCAAGTTGGCCAACTAGTATATATATATATATATATATATATATATATATATATATATATATATATATATATATATATATATATATATATATATATATATGTATATATATATATCAACGAAAAACTATTTCCTTTGACGAAGGCTGACACCAGATAATAAAAGCATACTCTGTACAACTGAATAACCAAAAATTTAGCTGTTTTCTGTAACTACAAAGTAAATACAGCAGTCATTAGCCTATCGTTCTAATTCTTGTTTTACTACGTATTTCTAGTACAATAAAGTTACCATTTGAAGATAACTTTCATGCCATATTTTGCAAGCAACTGCAGAACGCACCTAAACGAGGGACAGTGTCAATCTGTCTTAACTTGGATGAACAAAAATTGCATGAAGAACACATTTAGACCGTGAAAAACAACCAAACATAAGACAATCTGTAAAATTATATTTTCCTGACAGACAAATAGGTGGAGTGTTACAGCAAGTTCATTTGTAGCTGGAACTTATAATCGACCACTCCAATTATGGCAAAAAACTGATGATCGGTGCAAAAGGTTTTTAGAAGACCTCAGTGTCTTTTCTCCACGCTGTAGAGATGAAGAAGGGACTTGTACCCAAAATTTGGAGTTAACAAAAGTAGGAACTGACCTATTATTATTATTATTTATTATTATTATTATTATTATTATTATTATTATTATTATTATTATAAAAATAGAGAACTGAATAAACCCCGTGGGCGACATGAGATATGGGATAGCTTTCTCTCTGTTCAGATAGAGACGTAATTCTGGGGAAGAGAGAGAAAGATAGAGAGAGAGAGAGAGGGGGGGTGGGGGTTGAAATATTTCTTAATAGACTTCATTAATAGAATATTTTGATCTTCAAAAGAGATGAAAGGAATGGTAGTATGAACAGTTAGTATGGAGATTGAAGTTTCATCTTCAATGAGACAGACAGACAGACAGACAGAGAGTTGTTCGGGAATGAGAGATGAAGAGAGGGACCCAAAAAGAGTTTTAATTGAGGAGAGAGAGAGAGAGAGAGAGAGAGAGAGAGAGAGAGAGAGAGAAGGGGGAGGGGCGGGTGGTGATGAGCGATGAATGAAGGAGAGGAACACAAAAAGGATTGAGAGAGAGAGAGAGAGAGAGAGAGAGAGAGAGAGAGAGAGAGAGACTTTTATATTTAGTGCTGAAGAGAAAGGGAAGAGGAAAACGGACATTGAGTGAGAGAGAGAGAGATAAGGTGTATTTTTCAGTGGAAATCATCGCCATTTCTTCAGCATTACTAATAAAACCTAAAGTGCCATTTATGAATAACACAAAGTTGAATTATTCTGTACAAAGACTAACCAAACAAATTTTAATTCGAACATCAGGTAATATGGTTACGTGTTATACTAATGCCATCTATTGACAAATTTGAAAGTTCTAACCATCTTCTTGCTAGGTAAAAACCAATGTTATTTAGTTGTTACCAAAAAGGCGAGTTATATTTTTGTCAGTTATATGATACAGTAATAAATCACATTATTAGAATCTTCTGAAACTGATGCCCAATGAGGAAGCAATTCCCAGAAAATAAAATATTTTAAAACAAATGCCCGATCGTCGTTCTGGCGACACTGAATCACCGGTCTTTCGTGTCCTATGGAGAGAAAGAGGCTGCAGGATTGCTAACATGAGAAGAAGCTGTTACAATTTATTATTTGAATATAATTAGCTATTCTCTGCTAGAATCAAAAAAGGAAAATATCCAATAAAAAAAGCCTTCTCTGTTCTCAAACTATAGCAAATTAAATTACATAATAACTGAAATTCATGTAATTTCGTTTCTCAAAAGTTCGTATTCTTGAATGCTCAATGACCTTCGAGCTTAAGCCTTGGTAGTCCTTGAGAAGTTATTCTAATGAAAATATGGCAGTTTTGTCGATTTTTTCAAAATAAAAACAGACATTTTGATAAAATGTAATTATTATTTTAATCGCAATTTTCAAATTCGTTCATAATAACCAGAAATTCTTAACTTAGTGGGCGTTTCGTTTTTTCCGGTGTGTCTGGTAATCAGGGTAGCCAACCACCAGATCTTAGAGCGGATACTAATATACAGTGAAACAGAACTACAGCTATTTAACATCAAAATAAAATATAAAAAATGAAATAAAAGTTATTTCCCAAAATTCACGTGGGTATATTGTCCCATCTTTCTGCACCACTGAAAAGATTTATACACAATAACTGTTGATAATTCTAGTTTAACGTCGGCGGAAGTGCTGCTCGGTGTCCAGTCTATCACGAATACAAACCTAATGAAAATTTGTAATGGGGGAATTGAGTAATTAGTGTACCTAATTTCCAGTTTATCAAGATTAAAAGTAACTGCAATTGTAAAATTCCCTCTCTAAAACATGTTGCCATGAAACAGTTGAATATTAATCTATAATAAAAGTGATATATAACAATTTGGTTGGTTATGCTGGATGTGGGCCCAACCACCGTCACGGTGACTGCGTAATACCAGAGTCGAAGTCGCGAATGTCCTTGTGAACATTTTAATTTTGCTTCGTCTGCGTCCTAAATGACCATAACATTTCACTATAATCATTAATTTTCAACGTCAGTCATTCTACATAAGTATATGCAAATCTTATTGTACATAGTTATGGAATAAACACAATAGGTTCTGAATTGAAGTGCCATTTTGGTAAGATTTGCTTTAAGGTGTCAATAGATGGCGTTAGTAGTTGCCTTTTCTGCCTAAATTACTGGATTAGACAAGATCTGAGTGATGGATCTAGGCATCACATGTTCGTTGGCTACGGTAAGAATAACGATGGTATCATTGTTAAAGTGGGAAATTGAGTATTTCTAGTAGTTACCGAACTAGCTTTTAGATGGTGTAATATACAAAATCTTTTTCTTTTCTTTATAAAGATTAGGATTAAATATGAACTAAAGTCTAGAGATGAAAAGTGTTATGAAATAATATACATGAATGAATATCGGAACTACATGGGAAAAAGAGTATATGCAGTAGTTACCGAACTAGCGATTAGATGGCATAATAAACCAAACCTTTATATATATATATATATACAATATATATATATATATATATATATATATATATATATTATATATATATATATATATCTTGTATACTAAAATAGCAAGACTAAATATGAATTAAACTCTGGCAATGAAAGGCCTTGCGAAATAATATACGTGACTGATTACCTCATACGAACTACCTGTGAATTATTTGAAGATTTATTGTCAATAGCTTAGATGATGAAGATCACTTGATATTCCGAATAAATTCTGCGATAATTAATTAGATTCTCAAATCATATATTATATATATATATATATATATATATATATATATATATATATATATATATATATATGATAATACCAGCTTTACTAATCATGCATTGTAACATTGCTAGGATGTCATATTAGAATGCAGTGGATTTTGGGTGGTTATTCTCAAGACGAAATCTTGTTGAGAGCAACCAAACACAATCAAAGCAATTCCTTAGAGTTACGAGATCATGATGCTAAGCTGTTTTCATATTGCCGAATAATGGCATAACATTTACTATAAGATCCATAATGATTTCCATCCTATTTTAATTTGGAATATGCAGTTGATTATTTTTCCGCATATAATGTCATATTATTTCCATGTTTTATATTATACGTTACATTTGAGATTAAACCCGAGGGAGCGTTTTTGAGTGCACCAGATAAAATCATTGTTTCACTAAAATACTTAAGTTAATGATATAAGCTTGAAATTTGGTAAATATCTTCACCATATACCACTTTTTTAAAAATTACTGAGTGTCCACTAAAATTACAAAATGGCTCCCATTTTACAAGGTGGCCGCTAGTCAAGGTTGTAACATGGGACTCATGTGCCTTTGGTCATGTTTATATGTATTTGTTTTGGTTATATACATTTTAGGAAGAATTGCCAAGCAAAAGTAAAATGCATATATTTCTGTTAAAAATTTCTTATAGCATATAATAAAGAAAGATAGCATCGAATATAGCCATATAGTATATAATAAAGGAAGATGGCATCCAAAATTGCAACTAAAGCCTTAAATAACTGCATCTCTGGATCCAGTAGGCATGGAAAAATGTCTTCCTGTTCAATATAATAGTTTGAAAGTCTCTATAATTTAGGTGTGGTTTTTACCTTTAGATTTACTTTAAAAGAGTGAATGTCAGTGCATAACCAGGGCACATTGGTGACTTCAATGCTGTGTAACTCAACATGGAGTTTAGTGTCAGGTGATCTTGCTTTACTTATGCTATACATAGCTTTGCTTTGGTGTAGTTTAGTGGTTAGTGTCCCAAATGCTGTCTAGTAGTTGGTAGATCTAGTTAGGACAGCCGCGCCTGAATTGACAGGAGGTGCCAACGCGGGAGACTGAGCCAAGGGTAAATGGGGCTCTACATGGCTTGTTCATGTACTTACCTGGATGGTGTACAGATCACACGGGACTTAAATGGCACTGGATGAATGATCAGGCTTGGTGTGGGGGAACCTAGGCGTATCCCATATATCTATGTGCATATCAGATTGAGGTGATAAAAGGAGGGCCCTCAGCCTTAGTCAAGAGCTCATAATGGCAAGTATAAATTCAATTGCAGTCAAAAAGAAGACCAACTGAAGCAGATGTTGTCTTTGCCTGGAAGACATGAAAAATGGAGGTCTAACTTCACCCTTGGCCTGTACATACATCATAATCCTGAACATGATAGGTAGTGATTTCAACCAGTGTGCCATTGCTCCAGGAGATTGGTGAGATGCCGCTTAATTTTGACCCAAGAAGGCTAGATGTAGGCAGGGGCATAGAGGCAACATGGTGAAAAGCATGGCAAAATACCATAAGAGCTGTAGGGTCATGTTTAATCATGCAAAACTTGATCGTGCCAGAAAGCGGAGATCTACAGTTGAAGGTAGTGAACAAGAGAAGCATGTATTTTTTTGTGAAAATGTGGCACCTGCACCAGATCTTCAACAAGAAATGACTATGATCCTCAACAGGAGAATACATGAGTATGCTCACACACTTAATGATGGTAAATTATTGACAAAACTAGGTGCAGGTGATGCAATTGCACAAGAGCTGAAATACCATCTTGTTTTCTGCATTGACCTTTACAATAGGGAGAGGTCCCATTTCAAATATCTTCAGAAAGAACAATGTTACAGTGAAGAACCAGATGTGGTTAATTGTACAACTGGAACCAGCTTGAATTTGGATAGCCTGCCATATTTCCTCTTGCTGACATATCCCAACTATAAAAACAGTGCTGGGAACAATGGGGCAATACCTTATCCACTGTAAATGCAACAAGATTAAAGGACAAATTTTTAGGAGAAATCCACGAAGTAGAAGGACACAAGAAAGAAAGAAGTGTGCTATTTGCCTTGCAGAAGGATTTAGCTTTATCCCTATCTTAGTCATCTGACTACTCACACACACTTGTGATTGCTAAAGCAGCAAAGATACTAAGGAAACATATTCTGGATCATCATACCAGGTTTGATGGTACCTTTGGTGAAGGATGCATCAATGATGAATTACCTCAACGTCTGCTCCAGTTCACTAGTATGGTCGAACATGGAGTAGACATAAAGTCACAGCTAAGGTTTGGTTCATCAAAGTCAGACCTTGCTATTGCTCAGCTCCTGCAGTATGACTGCTTTTCAAAACAGAACGAAGGAGTAAGTGTACATCGACATTCAAAGGATAGGGAAACTTCTGTTTCCAGTGTTCATGGACATGGCTACCTATACCAAAACCAGAAGGGGAAACCTGGCAGAAATGCTTCATGACCATGGCATGAGCATTTCCTATGACAGGGTGCTGAAAATCATCCTGACTGGAAGATGCCAATGTCACCAAGTATGTGGAAGAGGGTGTAGTCTGTCCACCATCTTGAGACAAGGGTTGTTTACCATTGCAGTTATGGACAACATCAATCACAACCCCTCAGCAACCACGGCTACTACCTCTTTTCATGGGACCAGCATTTTGGTATTCCAGCACCCTGCCAAAAACAATCCGGGGGAAGAGTGTCAGCCAGCACAGTATGGGCCAGAGAGGGTAAAATCTGTACCTGAACTACCTGACTCCTTCACAAATATCCTCCCACACCCTGCTTCCTTCAAATCTAAAAACCCAACACCACTAATTGGTGCAGTGACAAAGCCAGCCTCAGACCTGCTAGGACCACAAATGGGCCCTGGAGTATGAAATAAGAGAAAGAAAATTGCATGGCAGACATGGGACATTTTTCAAGAGGTCCATTCCAGGTTTTTCCAGTTGGTGAATTGAAGATTCTGGAGAAGTTTGTGGTCCTCATGTAAGACAGGTCAAGCACTGTTGATAATGTGGATGAGGCCAGACTTGACTTGTTTGCCAGAAAGCAGCTCTGCTTCAACACACTAAATGTTCAGCATTTCAGGCAGATTGTGTATGGGATCAGGCAATTCTGCGCCAGCCAGAAGCACAGAGTCAAGTTGACTGGTGTTGGGGAAAGATTGGTGAAGACTGAAAAGCCTTCTGGACAGCCAACTCCCCTATTGCAAAGAACTACAAAAAGCTTACAAAATGTGGCTGTACATTTGGTTGCCGTGGCAGGTGCAAATGCTATAAGGTTTGAGCTTACATGCACAGCTTTGTGTAGCTGCACATGCATCTGAATGAGAATTTGGCCACACTAAAGGGTGACACCATGCATCTTCACAATCCTGTGTTCAATTCAGACTTAAAAAACGACATTGAGTCAGTGCTTGAACAGAGATAAGATACTTTGTTATTATATCCAACTTCATTATAGACTTGCATTATAGGGTCCCTTTCCAAGATGTAATATTGATAACAGCCCAATAGAAATACTAGAAACAGATTCTCTGGCCTCATAATTTATAGGCATAGATAGAAATCTCGTGTCTATCTTTTTTTAGTTGCAGAGTATCAAGTAAAATGTTTTATGGTGGCCATTTTGTACGCCATCTTTATCATGATGGTAAATATAGCAGCAGGAACTCTGGTGATATCTTCAGTTAACTCTTCTACCCAGGAAGACATTATCTGAATAATGATTGACGTATTCATTTCAACAATGATTCACTCAGAGTGTCAAATCGAAACAACTAGTAGCCATCATGAAAAGTGGCGGCCATATTGAAATTTTGCATGGACACAGATTTTTCAAAAGATGGGGTGAAAATGAGCACGTGTGCCAAATTTCATGCTTGTATCACAGACTGAAGCATTTTCCTACTTACATGCTGGACCATGTGGCTTTGGTGCTGCCTGGGGCATTCAATCCCAGGTTTTTGAAATGTAAGACATACTTCCCTTTTGTATTGAATACTCAGAAAAAAAAAAACTGGAGATGTAGTTTTCATTTAACATCTGTTTTTCTAACAACTGTCGGCGATACTTTATTGTCTCAATTAACAAAAGTAAGAACTGACCTATTATAATAATAGAATATTGGTATAATAATATATAATAATAATAATAATAATAATAATAATAAGAATTTATTATTATTATTATTATTATTATTATTATTATTATTATTATTATTATTATTATTATATAGCTGCTGGAAGCAGGACTTCATTGATACGGGTTTTATTAAAAATAATGGCTATTTCATCCGCGTTCATTTTGTTTAGAAGTTTCTTTATTCTTATTACTGACTTTTCTTCTGTACTCAAGTTGGCTATTAAAACGCCAAATGGGGGATTCGTGTCAAAAACGTGGTACGTATCTGTCAATTGTTTTGTCAAGTATGTGTACCATCATTGAAAATACTTTTCTCTCCCGTGATTAGTAATTCTGTCTTAAATTCATTACTTTAAATAAACATGATATATACATGTATACGTGTATCCTGGCACTTATATGATTAAAATGGTGAGAGAGAGAGAGAGAGAGAGAGAGAGAGAGAGAGAGAGAGAGAGAGAGAGAGAGAGGTAGTTGCTCTATAGTGGAGTAGGTGTTTGTGTGTATTGCCTAATTACGCAATATTTAATTTCCGACATTAACTGACTTTATAAGGAGTACGTCACCGTAATGTACCGTAGCATCCGTAGGGAAAACGGAAGAAGCAACGAACAAATTAATGAGGAAATTTGCATTTGAACCAATAAGAAAAAAAGAGGAAATATCGTACATGTTAATGTCGGTCCTAGCCAGCAGCTACTTAGGATACAGTCTCCGTTGGTTATAGAAATATTAGATTACCGTCACAATTGTAATTTTAGACACCATAAAAACAGCTGCAACAGTTCCCAGTCTCCTGTACGTATTAACAAATGCATTTTGGTTTCCTTTGACATTTCTGAGAGAAAGTCTGTTCCGAAGTCTGAATGGTTTAATATAGGTATTGTATTGTCGATAGATGGTAGTTTTTTAATGGTTTAAATACTTATATATGATGATGGTAACACCTCAGATACTTAAGAATTTGTATTTTATTGGCAAGGTATTGTTAAGATAAGTTTGGCTTAAGATGAACTCTGAAAAAAGTGCGGTATTTTCGTCATGTGTAATTTTTTCATAAGGGGGTGGTTTCATCACAGAAGCATTTAATGCGCGGATGGTAATGGATTGGTTTTGTCTCGTCGATGAATTAGTTCATCTCCAAAGTTGTGCCCATAACCATGAAGTCTTTTTTTTTTTTTTTTTTTTTTTTTTTAGAGGGGGGGGGGCGGTGTCAAGTAGTTAGATACGATGATGGTAATACCACAGGGTACTTAAGGATTTGTATTTTATTAAGAATGTATGATTAAGATACGTTTGGCTTAAAGTGAACACTGGAACACTGAAAAAAATGCGGTAACTCCTTCGTGAGTAACTTTTTAATAAAGGGGTATGTCTACCAGAGAAGCATTTATTTATTATATATATATATATATATATATATATATATATATATATATATATATATATATATATATATATATATATATATATATATATATATATATATATCTATATATATATATATATATATATATATATATATGTCGTGCTTGTTCTCTGACAGACTGTTTGAATGGACCCTTGATTAATTGAGGAAGATATGCTACTGTATAAACAAGCATTTAAAATAGCTGATGTGGGACGTGGTCATTAAAAATGGAACTAATGTCATTAATGACTTTGAAAGTCATGTGTAACGGACTGAGTAAAATATGCGGTGATTTAAAGACTTGGTGGGAACAAGAATTAACCCCAACGTATTTTATTTTACATGAATTATTTGCTTGCTTCGGGGTAATGCTTGATGTGATTAATATCCATCTTTCATAATTTCATTTTACACGATTCACTGTTAAACTTGCTTAATAAATTTTAGTTTTGTAATTTTAGGATTAAATTTACGCACCTTAGAATACGGACATATGAGAGAGAGAGAGAGAGAGAGAGAGAGAGAGAGAGAGAGAGAGAGAGAGAGAACCATCGGATACCAGCTACCAAATACCAACTGGACTCGGGTAAGGCCAAAGGCCATTCGTCAGGATTCAACTAGGGCTTTTAACATATATACTCGTACATATATTTTAATCGACTTGGATTCCACTGCAAGGGAAAAATTTGCTTCTACTCCACAAATGAATGTATGTTAATTTCCAGTATATTCTC
This sequence comes from Macrobrachium nipponense, assembly GCF_015104395.2. Lineage (NCBI taxonomy): Eukaryota > Metazoa > Arthropoda > Malacostraca > Decapoda > Palaemonidae > Macrobrachium > Macrobrachium nipponense. The sequence continues at coordinate 69,069,005 of NC_087201.1, forward strand.
TCAGAATTGAAATACCATCCCTTGATTCACTAATGGGTCAGGAAGTTAGTTATAACTCACCTGGTATGGAAGGTGTGCAACCTATGCAGGTAACAACTGAACTGATGAGTAATTAATTACTCAAGTACTCTATGCACTTACGACCTTTATGGTACAGTTGATGCCATTCTTGCCAGTAATTTGAGAGGCCTTGGTTCTATTCTGAATTCGGAAGGAAATTAGCTACTACTGGACACCCTAACACGTGTTGAATACCAACAAAGTGAGTACACTACTTGTAATTTGCTGATAAAGGTAAAGAATTCTCTCTCTCTCTCTCTCTCTCTCTCTCTCTCTCTCTCTCTCTCTCTCTTTGAACCTTTTTATTTATACAGATGTGGATTTGTTCAATACCAACATCGTATACATTTAACACAACAAATTATTTTCTTGTAATTGGTGATAAAAGTGAGGAATCCTTACCTCTCTCTGTCTCTCTCTCCTGTGTCGGTTAAATCTCAGCAATATACATCTTAGCACATCCAATTGTTTTCGTATAAATCTCTCTCTCTCTCTCTCTCTCTCTCTCTCTCTCTCTCTCTCTCTCTCTCTCTCTCACACACACACACACACACACACACACATATCATAAGGAGTTCTTATATAGGATATTTCTATTCTAAAATGTTTATCAGCATTCTTGGTAGGGATCTTCATAACCCAGCAGACTTAATTAAATTCCTGCACTCAACTTTCTTTTCTTCTTCCATATAGATTTTTTTTAATGTCTTGGCAAGCCAATGCTGGTCGCTTAGAATATCTGTTTTAAGAGAGGATCTTTCTTATTACTTATTTTCTTGGTCCACTAAAGTTGGTTAAATAGTAAAATAATGAAGATGAAGGAACTAAGAACATTCTTTTTTGTAAAGGAGATGTGCAGATGATAAGTGAATTAAATCACGATAGATAACTTTTAAATTTTTTGTTTCATTCACGAATTATTTCATTTACGATATGTTTCTTGATAACATAGTCCCAGGAATGTAAAGAATATGCTACAAGTCTTTATCTTAGGAATATAACTCCGTATGTATGTATATATATATATATATATATATATATATATATATATATATATATATATATATATAATATTATATATATATATATATATGGACATGGGAAGCATTGCTGTCAACCAACACAGAACAAGTCAGCTGAAGGAGGTGTCATGCACTATTTGTTCGTTTCGAGGACACTGATCAATTTCATTTCCAAAGCTGAAAAACAACTGCAAACATAAAATATTAAAAAGACTCAAAATTAAGAAATTTACAAGTATAAAAAAAAACTGTTTACCAAATATAATGTAGGAAACAGACCGATACCGTACAGGAGGGGAGCTAAGGACTGAATGACGTCAAGCAAACACAAAGACAGGCCAAAACCCAAGACATGTACAGCGTTGTAGAGTTAGTTTGTTTATTTAAAGTAGGAAAAGTTTCTAAATGCATAATAATTCATCTATTACTAATTGAGGCGGTGAGGTGTCTCTGGAGAGAATCTTAAACTGTTTATATCCGATATCTTGTTAACATTTTTTGGCATGATTCCGCACATTAGAAAATTCTGGATTAGTTAACTGGGTACCCGTTCTGTAACTAACTCTCCGATGACAATCAATTCTCAATTTTAGTAGATGACGAGATGCCCCGACGGATTTCCCCACCTTACATTTGGGGCAAGTATATAAATAAACCACATTGGAAGTCATCAGGAAGATTAGTTGGTCTTTATACCTAAAAAAAAAAGAAGCGATGGTTAACGGGTTCTTGGGTATGGCTCTACTGTGAACTGTCGGAAGGTGCCGGTGAAAAAGGTCATTTATTAACCTTTTCAGACCCGATGTGGCATCGCTTTTCGGGAATATCTTCAAGGCTATTTATTAGTTGGACAGTTATGACATTTTTAACACAATGTTTCCAACACCCCTCCGTAATTTATAATGTTATAGGATATAAACAAATTTATATACTCTAGGAGTTTATTCGTATGATTTTAAGTTGTAGTCAGAGAGAGGAGAACCCTCACACCTGAGGAGGAGGAGAGGTTCAAACATGTTAACTTACCCCCTCCCCTTCATTCGTTCCCTCCTTCCCCCACCAACAAGCTCCCCTCCCATCCCCCTCGTACACCCATCCTTCTACCGCCTCTCCTCCCTCCCACCCCTCCTTTTCACCCTTCAATTCTCCCACCCCCTTCTCTCTCTCTCTCTCTCTCTCTCTCTCTCTCTCTCTCTCTCTCTCTCTCGTCTGATTTACCTAACACACTTGGAAATATTGATGCATACATAATACATTATTATATCGCATGATTTTGCCACATTATAACTCAAACGTGTATATCCCAACGATGAGTTCAGTGTTTTTTGCTAATGAGCTCCACAACAATGTTCAACTTAATGCTATTGTGTTGTCTATATTTATGACCATAGATTGTAAGTATGTGTATGTTCGGTTTTCTGCACCTGTTGTTCGATTGTCCGCATAATGTGATGAGAAAATTGGGCAATGGGCATAATTATTTACAATGAGATTGTGTCAGTAGAGTTGTAAAATAATTAGTATTAGTCATAGAATTAATGGATAATGATACAAACAAGTTCACGATAGATTAAAAAAACAATAATAAACTTGCATGTTTAGATATTCTGGTCCCGAAACGAGCAGAACTTGTACTTCTACTTTTAGAAAACAAACATTTGTCGGTTTATGTATAAATTCTATAGCAGTTGTCATCTTAATTTTAAATTGAATTCCTTATAGACTCTCTTGCACAGAGCCAATACCTTTTCCTCCACTTGATTTAGTTTCCACCAAGAAATCTCATTTCTTCTAAACTATTTTTCAGAAAATTGCTGCGCACCCAAGGTCTTTTTTTTAAACAATTATATAACTTCCCTAACTGTAAGTTTGTTCCTGTTTACAGGAACTAACTTACAGGCTTTTTATCTAAGTATTCCTTTTATTCCTGATAAGTTTTTTTATGCTCAACTGAATGCCCTTATTCACCGGCACCTTCCGGCAGTTAACAGTAAAGCCATACCCAAGAACCCGTTAACCATTGCTTTTATTTTTTTTTTTTAGATATGAAAACCAACTAAGCTTCCTGATGACCTCCAATGTTGTTTATTTATATACTTGCCCCAAATGTAAGGTGGGGAAATCCGTCGGGGCATCTCGTCGCTTACTAAAATTGAGAATTGATTGCCATCGCGGAGTTGGTTACAGAACGGGTACCAAGTTAACTAATCCAGAATTTTCTAATGAACGGAATCATGCCAAAAAATGTTAACAAGATAACAAATATAAACATCTAAAAATTTTCTACAGAGCCACCTCATTAATTAGTAATGGATGAATTATTATGCATTTAGAAACTTTTCCTACTTTAAATAAACAAGCTAACTCTACAACACTGTACCTGTCTTCAGTTTGGCCCTGTCTTTGTTTTTGCTTGACGTCATTCAGTCCTTGGCTCCCCTCCTGAAAGACAGCGGCCTGTTTCTAACATTCTGTCTGTTAAATATTAGTTTTTTTTATTTCTTGATTCCGAGTGTTTTTACATTATTGTATATTAAATAATTGTGTTTTTCATCTTTGAAAATGAGGCTGTGTCCTCGAACTATCAGCTATATAGCTATATATATTAGGGTTGTTGCCTTGTATAATAAGGCGCCCTATGAGGTAATGTTAGACTTGCGATAATCTTACGCTAAGTCGGTTGGTTATGCACTTCCATACTCATTGGAGTGTCTTGGGGTTTGCTGATAACTTACGAAGTGGTTATGACGACGATGTGTTAAACTCATGATGATATCTTTCTGATGTGAGGTTCTAGTAGAAAACACGAAGTATAAAGAATAGTTCTATTCTCTGAGATTACATGATAAATATAGGATTGTAAAGGTCTGCCAATGACGATGGCTTGATCGCTTCTGCCCACGATGATTTCTAATTCCACTCTGTTCTCACTACCATCTCGGTTACAAGTCATAAAGGAAGCAGACCGTAGCTCAAACATATGAACATACATACAAATGAGACACATTAGAAATCACGTAGGCCGTTTGAATTATAGGTCGCAGTAGTTGTCGCAAGCAGGAAGCTTGGACTAATGTTTCAAAACAAATGAATGACCACAGGTGACGGCATGTCAACTTAGCCTACTTTATTGTATACGTCATCTTAGCGTCTCTGGTCTGATCACATTCCTGCAAGCAATCTGGTTGACCTCTTTAGTTTTAGTCTTTTATATATATGGAATAACATTCCATATTTTTATTATGTAACTCTTACATAAAAGCTCGGTCAGCTACAAAACCAACCACTGAATATTACTCAAGCTTGACTTGAATTTGACTTATAGGAGTGTGATACAGACACTATGTGAATATATATAGATATATAGAAAATACTTATAAGTAAAAAAAATTCTTGGTGTACACAAATACAGATTCAAGTAATAAGATATAAGACATAATATGCATATGATGATATTCGTAAATAATAGTGATCACGTGATATATACTGATACAGTTTTTCATTTCATCTCTTTAAGATACATATGCTACAGAAAATACTAATGTACTCTGATAATTGCATAGGATAAAGATTAACATGATAAAAATCATATTGTAACTGATAAAAATTCATATATGAATTGATAAAAATTATTAATGTTTATGCTGATTGATTCGTTGATTTTTATGCTAACTGTTATATATCTACAGTTATTGGTAAGATAAAAGGTAAAAGATTGATTATAGGCTACCTGATTTATTTATACAAATGTAAATGGATTCATATAATTATGATTAATATATGTGCACTTAATACAACTGATTCACATAAACAACTAATCTAAGTGATTAATCTAGGTACACTTTAAATAGATTCCTAGTGCATACACGCAAAGATATATTTCGAATCTGTTATTTATGATCATTTATATAATAGATTCCTAGTGCGTACACGCAAAGATATATTTCGACTCTGTTATTTATGATCATTTATATATAGGATACATGATACTTTATATATAGGATACACGACCGAGGTTATACTACTACACATTTAACTAGCGTTCGAACAACTTTTCGTCCATTACACAGTTCCAGACAACCAACTATAGCCAAATGAAATGGCCAATTCCAAATGGTTAAAACAAGGGGAAAATTGCCTGGTCAGGGTCCAATGTTCTATTTTGCGCTCATACTTGTTCTCTGCATCCTAAGCCACACAAATACGTTCGCAATGAATAAAATCATCCCCAGCACGAGTCCTTTGCCAGCAACGTAGTCGATTTCCGACAGCCACCGAAGCATTCCGCATTAAAACGAAATTAACGACGGGATACGGGTGTCGGTCGAAGAAGTCCAGGAAATAAGCTTGTTCACTTATGATGGTGCTTATTCCTTTCACATTGTAGGCGGTTGTTACTCGACTGCAGTCGTCCGCAGCGACGAACGATTTTTTGAAGTTGCGATGTGAAACTCTCGTACTGCAGGATACTGTAACCAGGTTCCATTAATCAGCCTGCAAGTGAAATTATACTTGTCACAAGGCAAAGTAAATTCAGATAACATCAAATATGGGAGGGAGAAAGCCATTAAGAACCAGACTTAACCCACATGAATTCGCTGATAATTTTATGGAATTCAAAAGAGTCAGCTGTACAAACTTTTTTATCCATGGCATTAACAATGACTGAACCTATCCAGATCTATGATGACTGTAAAAATATCCATAATTATAAAAAATAAACAGATATCAATACGAATCCCAAAGAAAATTCGATATTACTGGTAGTAAGTTACTAGACAAAGAAGTGTGAAACGGAGCTGTTTGTAAGATTGCCAGGCAACATAAGAGTCAAGAGAATTATTAATCATGATTCTGTATTTCTCTATGCTTACTGAAATTATGTTGTGATAAAATCCGATCCTATGTGCCCCTAACAAAAGTTTCATATTCAAATTTCTCGCGCACATCCTCTGAGGTTAATTTTTAAAACTTTATTAATAGGCAGGAGATGCAACGAAAGAACCCACTATGTAACTAATTTTTATATAAACTTTGGTTTTTTCAAGAAAATGTGACATTTTCCCATGAATGTGATTTACTTGAATTGTAATAGACTAATGTTGCAAGTAAATATTTCATATCCATGACTGATCTTCTAAATGTGCGTTTTACCATGTCATAAGCTGAATTATTGACTCTAATTGTCTGCTTTGCAAGCGGTTTATTGAGGTTAAAAGGAACAATGCTGATCCGGCAAATGCGCCATGCACCTTCAGAACTGATGACGTCGTCACCTGGCAGGAGATTGCTCTCAGCCAGCTAAGAGTTACGTTACTTGCTGTAATAAATACGACTTTAGTATAAATTGGGTATTTTTTGTTTTAATTCTCCACCCACACGAGAAAAATGTCTGAAAAAAACAGTACAAAAATTGAACAATATATTAGTTTCATGTTGGAAATCTGCATGATTGTAAATAAATGTAATTATGTTGAATGTTGAATTAGATATTCCTTATTCAAACTAAGGAAAAGGGTTTCCATACAAATTCTATATATATTATTTGCCCTGTAAGATCCATATAGGATTATTCCATAGATATACATTTTCACTTCTAGACTTCCTGACTAAAATCTATTTTATTTTTTTTATTTATTTATTTATTTTATTTTTTATTTTTTTTTTTTTTATTGACTACGAATATAAATCACCGGGACAGACAATATGTCAGTAGGTTTTGATATGTGTTTGAACTTTTAGCTTATTTGTCATTACTAAAGCGTTAAGTTAGAGTTCAAATCTTTACGCATATATATTTGGATACTTAATTAACCTATGGTTACATTTTGCTTATTGTTGTTATCGTGATTCCTTTTTTGTTATAATTTATAACCCCTCCGACTTCTTACGGAAAGTATTATATTGACTCCACTTGTATCCATATTTATTTTATTTTTTATACTTATTTATTTATATATTTTTTTATATATATTTGATAAATTAATGGTTGGCTTGAATATGTGGAAAAGTGTTCTAGCGGCGTACCGTATAAGCCTACTTGCGGTATCAATTCTATAGATACAAGATATGAATGATAAAGGTATTTAAAACCGTGAGAACCGCTATAATCCAGTTTGGATCCAATATCACAAGTTGTAATTCGTAAGACATGACACTTTTTTTATTTATCCATTCTACCAAACCTATTGACTCTGGGTGATAAAATGTAGTATTGGTTTTCTTAATGGAAAGGAATTCACACAACGAGTTAAGGAGATTATTATTGATTTACACCCCCCGAGTCAGAGATTATTATGTGTTGAATTCCATGTTTACTGATTTAGCGCTCATAAATATTCCTAGCGCACTCAATTGTGGTGTTTGTTTTTAGTGCTATTAATTCTATATAACATGTCAGGGAACGATTAACACTAAGAAGTGTTTATTTCCTCTGTCAGACTCGTAATTCTGTTAATAATTCTACGTATATTCTTTCAAGGATTGATTTGGCACGTGATATGCCCTTAAACTGACAGGTGTCTTAGTGTGTCCCTTGTTTCATGACACGTTTTACAATTAGTTATGTGTTTTTTATATCTGTAAGCATTGTAAGCCAGTAAAACAGTGATTTGGCTTTCTGTGACATAATATTTAGGACGATTGGTATGAAAGAGATTATTACTACTACCTGGTCGTTAGTCACCTGCTGTGTTCTTCGGGTTTTCCTCGTCACGGACCTACATATAATATTACATTTGATTACATAATTCTGATACACATACTTTAAATATACTTTTGCTTTAGGGTTACTGTTCGAAGTGTTTATTGTTTTGCTTAGCTGCTGACCCTGTTTCCGTTTGAAGTGTTTATTGTTTTGCTTATTGCTGTTGACTCTTGCTTTGTTCAGTTTGTAACAGTTCTGCGCTCCAACCCAGATATTCAATGCTCGCGATCTCTTGGGTTAATGAATTTTTTGTTTAGATACGGTTTTATCAATAGGCACAGATGTTTCTATATCTTTTAGTCCAATTAATGGTTTTTTGCAGTATGGTGCGGGATTGCGGGATAATGCGTCAGCTATGATATTTTGCTTTCCCAGATAGATATCTTAACTTGGCTCCAAAGACCTGAATGATCATATGCCAACGAGTTCCTTTGGGACTGTGATTAAAGCCTTTGAAAAAACTAGGTAAGTGACTTATGGTCAGTAAGGATTTTAACAGGATAGCCGTAGATTATGAACTTAAAATGTACTAGTGACTTAACGATACCTAGCCCTTCCTTGCCTATTACTGCATATTTACTTTCAGAGGGCTTTAGTTTACATGAATAAAAGCTATAGGGAAGAACTGTTTATCATATTGCTGAAGTAGTACCCCTCTTACCCCTTGGTCTGAGGCGTCTGTTGCAATAAGAAAATAAATCCTTATTTAAATCAGTGATTTTTAAGTTAGGTGAGCTGCATTATTCCGCTTTTAAGATATAGAATGCCTGTTGATGCTTTTTAGACCATAATAAATCTACGCCCTTCTTCGTAAGATCTGTTAAAGGAGCTGTCATGATTGAAGAGTTACATATTTACATACGATTGTAATACCCACTACAGCGCAAAAGTGCTGTATTCCCCTTACGTTAATAGGTACCGGAAGTTATGAATAGCCGACACCTTTCCATGGACTACTTTAGACCTTGACTAGACACATAAAACGTAAATAAACATGTTCGGTTTTTAAAAACTCACATTTAGATATTTTACTCTGAGATTATTTGTCTTTGTCTCTGTAGCACTAGCTCTACTTTATGTGAATGTACTTCTAAGGTATTAGAAAAGATTACAAGACCAACCAATAGGCATGTTGGGTATCCCCTAAAAGTCTCCAAACACTATATTGTAATTGGGGTGCAACGTAAGCCGGAGGCATACGTAAAAATTGATAATGTCCCCTGAGTGTGCTGAAAACGGTGTATGAGGTACAATCACTCAGGTAATGGTATCTGGTGAAAGCCTTTAAGTAAGTCCAAGCTGTTGAAAAATTCATTCTGACCTAACAAAGATCAGATATCGTCGGTCCATGGCACTGGAAAACGATCGGGAATCGTTTCCTCGTTTAAGCGACAGAAATCTACGCAGATACGCCAAGTCCGATCTTTTTTTGGCATGACGTTTGAGGGAAAAATTATATGGGCTATTTGATTTCCTAATAACTCCTATTACTAACATTTTTTTCAACTTCGTCATTTATCTCTATTTTGAAATTTCATTGGGAGTCTATACGAAGGTACGTATATAGCTTTATGTTTGTCCTTAGACCGAATTTTGTTTTCAATGACATCCGTTTTTCCCCAGAGATCACTCGCTAGTAGAGAAACTTCCTGGTATTCAGATAAAAGATACAAAAAAATTTCTGCTGAATCACCTCTGCTTGAATGACTTTACAGATATTACTTTAGATAGAATATAAGAGAGATTCATGTACGACTGGTTGGGCGTGATTAAAAATTAGCAACAATAAAAAATGCGATATTTATATGTATAGGTTTTGTGGATTACTAGATTAACTTGTTGCTGTGAGTCAACCGTGTATAGGGCTTTGTTCACGGAAATCGTTATATTTCAGAGTGTCGGGAAGGATTAAAATTTCATTTCCCAGCAAAGTCTTTTTACACGCACTAAGACATTCGAGGGTCCATGCGTCTCGAGATTTTATGCGTGCAAACTGCAACTGCGGTTGTGGGAGAATTCTGTTGGGTCGTTGAAGAATATCACGATTAATGAGACAAATGATTGATTCTTCTATATAAGTTATTATTTGATTAACTGTCTCTTTTTGTTCAAAAACGGATTTTAATATGTTAGGAGGTTTATAGAATTTTCCTTTGATAAACACGCCTTATTTTGCAGAAGGTAAGATAATGTTTTGTATAACTATAGAGGTATCTGTAAGCGCTCGCTTATCCGGACTACTGAGTCTGCGTTACGCTACGACGATTAACTCTTTATTGCCAGTTACTGAAACATACTCCGGACTTCTCAATAGGGAAGTTCGAAGAACAGACGGTGAGTCCGTAAATACAGGATATTACGTGGACTAAAGGCATAAAAACAAGATATTCTAATTTTTACGGCGCGTACAGTCGGGCTTAATCCACCACTACTTATAATAACTTAGGTATTAAAATTACGAGAACCTGCTCTGATTACTTGATGCGGTCGTGTGATTCATAGGAAAATTCCTTTTTAATTCAAAAAGGTATTGGCATGAAAAAAAAAAAAAAGGTATGGTATAAATGATCCAACATCGTTTTTCCTCTCCGCTGAAGTCGCTTATGTGGAATGTGCTATGCTTTGAACACTCGGCAGATTTAACTGACCCTGACTGTTGACTAGATGACACAGTAACCAAGTTTGCTTAAGCACGATTTGTTTGATTCTGATATTTAGGGCTACTGTTTACCATCGGCAACGTATTGTGTTTTTAGCATTCTGTTGTAGGTTACGTATAAAGCAACGAACGTATGAATGACGAACTATTAGGAATTGAGCGATTACTATTAAGACAAGTTATCTCTACTGCATTCTTTGCTAAAATTTGAAATAGTGAGGGATCCAGGTCAGTGCATTTAGACATTTTGTTGATTTGTTTATATGAATGTTATGTTAACCTAATGAAAGTGTTTATAGACATGTTATTCCTTGCAATCCAGCCGTATTTTTTAAAGTTAAGTTGAGTCATTGAGGTTCGATATCTTATGCATATAACTCAAAAAACTCAAGGCTAAAACTGTGATCGAGACCTTGCACAGGAGTCTTTATTGTCCTGACCCGAAATAGTGTTACCTCTAATTTATCCAGATTTGTACGGGTGTTCCACTTGTTATTGTGTGTTTTCTAATCACTACGGTGCCTAACGACCCTATCCATGCATCTGTATAAATACAGACGTCCACTGCGTAAACGCATATTCACTGTTTAATATGATTTGTTACGTAAATAATTAATAATCACCCAAAATGATCAAATTAACACAGTATATGATTATGATATTTCAGTAGAACTTCTGGAAACAGAAACTCAAAGATAAAAACTCGCAGTAGCGAAATCTCAATGATGTAGATAATTTCTGTAAAAAAGTAAGATTAAGAATGTCTCGTAACTTCAGCCACAGGAATAACGAAAATTCGACCTGTAAAGGAAACACTCAGTTACTCCAATTGAATAAAAAAAACTGTACTTAGCTTGATTTTGTGGGAAGTCACGGTGTTCCGATAACGACACGCCCTTGGCCCTCCTTCTCTGTTTAGCGGATGACCTGGTTTGGCTTGAGTTTCCCTCGTGCGCGTTGTTTGTTTGTTGGATGATTCGATTCCTTGAAGATCCGATGCTGAAGACGTGTTCGGTTTATTTCTTGAAGTGCTGGAAACGCTCACTAAACGATGATACTAAGTTGCTTGAAGAATCTGTTGCTTTCGTCGTCGTTGACTTCTGATATGATACATTATTCATTATTCTGGTTTTTCTTCGGAAGACGTTGAAGAGTTCTTGTAGTAGTCTGCCACCAATATTAGGGCTGTTGCCTTGTATAATAAGGCGCCCTATGAGGTAATGTTAGACTTGCGATAATCTTACGCTAAGTCAGTTGGTTATGCACTTCCATACTCATTGGAGTGTCTTGGGGTTTGCTAATAACTTACGAAGTGGTTATGACGACGATGTGTGAAACTCATGATGATATCTTTCTGATGTGAGGTTCTAGTAGAAAACACGAAGTATAAAGAATAGTTCTATTCTCTGAGATTACATGATAAATATAGGATTGTACAGGTCTGCCAATGACGATGGCTTGATCGCTTCTGCCCACGATGATTTCTAATTCCACTCTGTTCTCACTACCATCTCGGTTACAAGTCATAAAGGAAGCAGACAGTAGCTCGAACATATGAACATACATACAAATGAGACACATTAGAAATCACGTAGGCCGTTTGAATTATAGGTCGCGGTAGTTGTCGCAAACAGGAAGCTTGGACTAATGTTTCAAAACAAATGAATGACCACAGGTGACGGCATGTCAACTTAGCCTACTTTATTGTATACGTCATCTTAGCGTCTCTGGTCTGATCACATTCCTGCAAGCAATCTGGTTGACCTCTTTAGTTTTAGTTTTTTATATATATGGAATAAGATTCCATATTTTTATTATGTAACTCTTACATATATCTATAGTTATATAGCTATGTATATATATATATATATATATATATATATATATATATATATATATATATATATATATATATATCTGTATATATATATATATATATATATATATATATATATATATATATATAATAATATATATATATGTATATGTATGTATTATATATATATAGATATATATATATATATATATATATTATATATATATATTTATATATATATATATATATATATATATATATATATATATATAATATATATATATATATATATATATATATATATATATATATATGCATGTGTATATATTATATATATATATATATTATATATATATATATATATATATATATATATATATATATATATATATATATATATATATATATATATATATATATAATAGACTGTAATAACCACAATGCCTTCTTAAATTCCATACTTCTTCAGAATTTTTGGACACTTTGGACACGCTCATCATTATAAATCTTAACATCCAAATGAAAGGTATGAAGAAATTCCATAGGAAGTCCATAGTAAGATCCGCACCAGCATGCGGAGTATCAGAGCGAGATCATGTTACCAACTTGACCACAACTGGGATAAAGGTCTATTGCAACTCATATTCCTATCGATTTCTCATACATTTATCTGAGCTGGACTAGACTCATCCTAGCTATCGTTGATAAGTGTGCTGTTTGAAAATGGTCTGCTCCTGAACAAAATAAATTGTGAATAAACATGTATGCTATATATACCTTTATGACATCTAAAAATGGAATAGAATTATTGTAAAATATGAATATAGTTCAAACATTCAACTGAATTACATTTATACACATCAGTCACTCCTTTCCCCAACGTAATTTCTCCTCCTCTGCAGTTTTGACAAAATCTGCCAACTTCGTCGCATAATTATAATCAAAAGCAAAGTTCCTGGCCTTGCCCTTTGACAGCATTCCATGGGCCGTCTAAAACAAGCAACTTCCGTCGGTTGCTCTTATCAATAGATCTCTCATCAAGACATTGCAGTCGTGTGTCAACTCTGACATTTCAAGAAGGCAAAGTCAATATCCCTTTACCAGATCTACACCGTCCTATCAGGGGAAGTTGTATCTCTCAATTCTGACTGACATAACTTTGACACAGTGTCTCGCTTGCTAGCCTCTCCACAAGGTATTCCGGTGTATTTCAGGCATGCATGCATGCAGCATTCATGTTGCAAGAACCATTGATGAGGTTGAGGTTGGTCTTGTACCATGAAGACGTCAGAGCTTTCGGTCAGTGCTCTAAGTTTTGACATATTCTTGCAAACTTTCCAGTACTATAGTAATGGTTGTTACAATATCTA
>NC_087201.1:69092637-69097637 GCF_015104395.2 Macrobrachium nipponense
TATGCAGAGACTCAAGGCGATACTCAAGTCAAAACTCAACGCCGGAAATATGATAAAAGCCATAAACACATGGGCAGTGACCAGTAATCAGATCAGCGCAGGAATAGTGGAATGGACGAAGGCAGAACTCCGCATCATAAATCAGAAAACCAGGAAACATATGACAATACACAAAGCACTACACCCAAGAGCAAATACGGACAGACTATACATAACACGAAAGGAAGGAGGGAGAGGACTACTAAGTATAGAGGACTGCGTCAACATCGAGAACAGAGCACTGGGGCAATATCTGAAAACCAGTGAAGACGAGTGGCTAAAGAGTGCATGGGAAGAAGGACTAATAAAAGTAGACGAAGACCCAGAAATATACAGAGACAGGAGAATGACAGACAGAACAGAGGACTGGCACAACAAACCAATGCACGGACAATACATGAGACAGACTAAAGAACTAGCCAGCGATGACAATTGGCAATGGCTACAGAGGGGAGAGCTAAAGAAGGAAACTGAAGGAATGATAACAGCGGCACAAGATCAGGCCCTAAGAACCAGATATGTTCAAAGAACGGTAGACGGAAATAACATCTCTCCTATATGTAGGAAGTGCAATACGAAAAATGAAACCATAAACCACATAGCAAGCGAATGCCCGGCACTTCCACAGAACCAGTACAAAAAGAGGCATGATTCAGTGGCAAAAGCCCTCCACTGGAGCCTGTGCAAGAAACATCAGCTACCTTGCAGTAATAAGTGGTACGAGCACCAACCTGAGGGAGTGATAGAAAACGATCAGGCAAAGATCCTCTGGGACTATGGTATAAGAACGGATAGGGTGATACGTGCAAATAGACCAGACGTGACGTTGATTGACAAAGACAAGAAGAAAGTATCACTCATTGATGTCGCAATACCATGGGACACCAGAGTTGAAGAGAAAGAGAGGGAAAAAATGGATAAGTATCAAGATCTGAAAATAGAAATAAGAAGGATATGGGATATGCCAGGGGAAATCATACCCATAATCATAGGAGCACTAGGCACAATCCCAAGATCCCTGAAAAGGAATCTAGAAAAACTAGAGGCTGAAGTAGCTCCAGGACTCATGCAGAAGAGTGTGATCCTAAAAACGGGGCACATAGTTAGAAAAGTGATGGACTCCTAAGGAGGCAGGATGCAACCCGGAACCCGACACTATAAATACCACCCAGTCGAATTGGAGGACTGTGATAGAGCAAATAATAATAATAATAATAATAATAATAATAATAATAATAATAATAATAATAATAATAATAATAATAATAATAACAATAATAATAATAATAATAATTTTCATTTGGAAGTAAAGATTACAATTTTCTCCTTGGACGGGATACAGTTTTATGAACCGACATTATGAAGATAAATGAAATATGCCAGTAAAATTTTTAATTATGTTGTACCAGTTAGAGTAGGGGTTTTCAACTTTTTTGTTTTTACCACGTACCTTTCGGGTATATTCAATGTCAATAATGTACCCCTCTACTTCGTATAAAGAAAGCTTAACAATGTCAGAAAAAAAAATTCCATTGTGTATATTTGCAAGTACTGTGCTGAAGAGAAGTAAATACATAGCTTTCCTGACATAACCAGTAATATTGTAAACACAAAGAATTCCATAAAATAATAAAGAAAGTTTCTATTATGATTATTTACCTGTTTCTATGCAGTAAATTTTCAATGTTATGGTACTGAGCTGCAAAAACAAAATACATTATGATTACATCAGCAGCAAAGAGAGTTAATGAGATTGCTGGAACTGTTTTTCATCAGCGAAGACCGGCTTCCACATTCATTCGAGTCATTAGATTAGATTTTATGAAAAGTAAGCTGGAAAACCCAGTTTCACATATGATTTGGATATTTTACACCAGAACCTGACTAACGACTTTTTATCAAATAGATCACAAGCACCGGAGCCATTCTTAAGTTCAATACTTCATTAACAAAAGCAACACCTGCATTGAAAGGGTCTCTAATTAGCTTTAAGTTTCCTTAAGACACATCATTAAAGTATCTGTCTATTTCATTTTGCAGTGAGGAAAGGCAATCCACTCTTAAAAGCTTACCATCTGACCTGCAGTACAGGTACCCTGCCTGTCAGCAAATGGGCGGCCAGGCCCTAACCCTAATAACCCGTGGCGAGCTCGTACCCCCTGACGGACCCTTGGCGTGCCACCTGGGGTACGCGTACCCCAGGTTGAAAACTCCTGAGTGAGAGAAATTTTTCGTTTACCAAAAGTACACGAAGAATGAAGTATTATGAAGAAGAAATATTCTATAGCAGATTTTTACGAGATTTAAAACTTACAGGATTTGTACCAATAAAATATATGATAAACTCATTTCCTAAATTTACACAGCCCATGAAGAAGGGTGCCTAAGCAGCCTGAGGGACACTCTTGTTAACTCAATGATAAAGGTCAACGATAACGATGCAAAATGCAGAATTAGGAACACCTGTCACTGCGCTCTTTCGTTGGTGTGTGTGTGTGTGTGCGTGTGTGTGTGTGTCAAAGACTGAGCACAAAGGAATAGCGAGCAATTATCTCAGAAGATGCTTCCTTCGAAGTTTCCCGAAAAGCCTGGCATGGATCTCGAGGGAAATGTCGTTTATAAATGCTATTAAAAACTTATTCTTTCAGAATTAAGCCGTTGTGAATGATCTATTATTACTATCATTATTATTATTATTATTATTATTATTATTATTATTATTATTATTATTATTATTATTCGGAAGATGAACCATACTCATATGGAACAAGTCGCCAGGGACCATTGACTTGAAATTCAAGCTTCCAAAGAATATGGCGCTCATTAGGTAGTAAAAGAAAGGGAAATACAGAAAGAAGAGCTCTCACTTATGGAAAAAGAGAAAATAAATCAATTAATTAATGAATATATAAAAATAAAAATGAAAGTCTTCGGGAAGTATGAATAATTTTTGAACAGTCTTAATCTGAAGGATGATCAAGTCTGGTTACGTTTTTCGGATTAGAAGCTCAAACGTTCAAGAGAAGAATCAATAATTCTCCTTATAATTTTAGTGATTTACTCACTTTTTTATCTATATATTTATTTATTCGTTAACTTGTCTTTGTTTTCTGATAATGAATCTCTTCTTTCTGTATTTTCTATAACTTTCTCCCATTTTTTAAAATAAATACCATATTCTCTGGAATTTATAATTTCCTTACAATAATGAGTGAAATGAACATTTAGGTCATTCATATATTATATATATATATATATATATATATATATATATATATATATACACTAGCTGACCAACCCGGCGCTGCCCGGAAATCTCTGATTACAACCTTCCAATTGGGGCTGGACTTAAAGGCCTTCAGGAGTGTCACTATTCATCTCAGCAACCCCGATAACTAAGGATTAGACACTAATATCTGTTGTTTTCACTTATTTTTACATGTCACCCCTCCACACCCCAGTCTCACCCCTCTGGCTATCGGGGCTGAACTTGAACTTTTAAATGGTATCGGGAGGGTCACTATTCTTTTCAGCGACCCCAAAATCCATGGATTCGACATTAATATTGATCTTTTTGGTTATTTTGACATTTCAACCCCATCCCACAACTATTCAACTCACACACACAACACCTCCTAAACTAGGCAGAACTTGGACTTTTAAAGGGCATCGGGAGTGTTACTATTCTTGTCAACAAACTCGAAAACTTTGGATTAGACACTAATATTTGTCGTGTTCTGTCATTTTTACTTTTAACCCTTCCCACACCCTGTCCCCTTTGGTGCCAGTGAAGTCTTAACCCAAGTTTGGTGGACCTGCTCTATGCATTTCCAAGCGTATGTGGAGCATACGCACATACAAATTTTATATATAATATATAGATATATATATATATATATATATATATATATATATATATATATATATGTGTGGAGCATACGCACATACAAAATTTTATATATATATATATATATATATATATATATATATATATACATATATGTGTGTGTGTGTATGTATGCGTGCATGCATGTGTGTGTATATACATTCAAAATCCAATTATCACATGTGTAAAAGCCACTGGTTGAAATACTACCATAATCACGTGTAAGGACATATACGCTCTGTTGATGTCCTAAAATAGCACTCAACCAACACACGCATACACAAATACTCACAAAATACGATTAGAGAAACCATCAAATAACAATTAACACAATTGACTCGCTTTACCCCACAGCAATTAAATCACTGTCGTAAAGGACATTTACGACGTAGTGGAGTCGCCCTGAAAAACCAGACCCAAATTCCCGGTGAAAACAGAGATAAGCTACTAAGCTGAAATCCTTTAAAAGGATCACGAAGGAAACTTACAATAAGTAGAACGTCCACAGCGGTACTTATGTAGTCAGAATATCCCAAGAGATCAACTGAGAATCAGAAAAAACGCAGATCGTTATCCCAACCCGCTTTGAAATATTCAGGCAGGGATGTTTTTACTACCACCACCAGTTTCCATATGCCTAATGTCAGAGCCAAGACCTCAGTACCATCTACTAGCCTGGAAAACATGTAACGGCATGCGTAAATGTTTTTTTTATTGGTTACAATTTCAGTATTATAAATGTGTAGGCATATATTTCCTTATTTTATGTAAAGTATCTTCTGAGTTTCTCATTAATTTTGGTATCTATTTTCCAAAAGATTTTCATTCATCCTCGAGAATCAGTTGTTACTTGTTTGTATCAAGTCTAACAAGGGGCCATTCCAAAAATGCACTATTCATACGCGATTATTCAGATGGAACAAAGATGAAAGAAGACAAGCCTTTTTTTCATCCTCTAATCAATTTCAACTGAAGAGCAATGCCTTTTCATTTATAGCGCTCTCATAAATTCAAATGAAATAACCTGTTCCTGAATATTCAAATGCAAAAATATCGATGCATGTCCCAAAAATCA